>NC_071469.1:36422113-36534613 GCF_028500815.1 Rissa tridactyla | reverse complement strand
TACCTTCCACCCAAATGAAAATCTTTAACGTAGCATCTCAACAGTATAGCAGAAACTATGGCTCTTAGTGTATTTTGAACACTGTTATAAACTTTGGACCAGTAAATGACCAACAGTTTTCTTTCATGATGTCCCAGGAAGGGGAAATTGTAATTTAAACCTATAAACCTCACTGCTATCTGCTTCCTGATCCCATTGCTGCCAGGGAGTCCATCCACTGTATTTCACGTGCTGTATATCTACTCCCATAAGAAGCTTTATTTCCTAGGTTCTTTAAGGAGGGCTGATGCCGAATACCGGTTTGAAATTTTGCTTTAAGATAAAAAGAATAAAAAGGGAAGCAACTGTATAAGAAATAACCACAGCAATATGTAATCCCAATCTTATTTTACAATATTATCAGCCTAAACAAGCTGACCAGTTCTGTCCTTGTCAGAGACCGGTGTTTGTGACCTATGAACCATGGAATAATCAGTTTTAGGCAGAGAATGAGAGGATTTTTTTTCACCACATTCTTAATCTTGGGGGACCAAAAACATAGGATTAAAAATGTTATAATAGACAAAAGCGCATCCCATAATAGACAAAAGCGCACCTTCAACTTTTATACTGATTGACTTAGAAAAAGATTTGGCTTTGTAATAACCAGCAACAAACACAATCAGAAACTGTCACTGAGAAGAGTGCTTTAGAATCCCTAAGCTTCAATGTCCAAGTAGTGATTAAGCCAAAAACAACAAAAGGCACAGTTGTAGTAATCATAAGCCATGAGGACTGTGTAAATGAGGCTGACAGTAATGGCAAAAGCTCCCAAAGAGAGTTTTCAAAGAGATCATCAGTTCACTTTGTTTTGAGATTGAAGGAAGGTATTCACCCTGACTTGCAACTTCTCTACATCTCTTATCCTTTGGATGATTTACTAACTTCCTCAGATCCACAAACAAGGGAACGTGGGCAGGTCTGCTACCATAGGCTCCATCTATGACTACGCCATCCTTGAAACCCTCAACAAAACCTCAGTCCCTTCTTATGCATACAGCAAGGTTTCCACAGAGAACAAGAGACTTTCTCCACAGATTCCATAACATAAAGAGCCTCTTGACCAACAGCTTCATAGCCTTCTGCAGTACCTCTAGTCTGTATGCCAGTATGCCACCTCAAAACCCATTGAAGGACCAAAATTTGAAAAACTGAAATAAAAATCTCTATTTCTCCATGAGAAGAACTATGCTTTTACTTATCTCATCTGTATCTGATTTTATAAAACAATGAATATGAAAATAACCCCACAAGTAGCCAACCTTTTAATTGTCTGCCTCGAAAAAGAGTTTCTAAATAATAGTACTGTGATACGATGTCATATCTGACATACACAGATGAAAATTTTGTATGAACTTGAAACCTAGACTCCTTTATTGATTTCTACCAGAAATTCAATAATTATCAGCATTCTGCCAGGCCATCTTTGGAATGTTCCTAAATCAACATTACTTTCCTAGATGCTATCATCAGTATCAAAACTGTAATGTAAAAATTGCAGCATGTAGACAAAGTAATACTCCACCTGTTTCCATTTAAAAAAATCCGTACCAAACTGTTAAGAGATGTAATATACAGTCAGACCATTAAATAAGATATTTTTTCTGAGCAGAACACTTGGTATGCTCATCTCAGTCATATAAAGGGGGGGGTTAATCGATAAAAAGACTCCTGTGAAAAGAGACACCCAAATACAGTGTTAGGAATTACTTACTTGAAAGAAGATACTATTACTGAACTTAAATCCTTAGTTGTCATGTACCATCCATCCACGGAACTTTTAGAACATCACTACACAGTTACAGCCTGTAACAGAAAAAAGATCCTATTTGGGGAGGGGGGGCGGGAAATCTTCCTAGAAAAATCTTCTCAGAGTCACCCATCCTAGTGTTCAAAACAGCCCTCTAGCCTTGCTGAGCTTAGTGGTAGAAGCAAACACTGTGCAAAACCAAATACACTTAATGGATCAAGAGTGTGCCTGAGCATGAAATGGAAAACTTGCCAAGACATCTCTAAAGTAAATAATCCCTACAACAGACCTACTTAACCTCTTTGTATTCCATACCAGCATTTCCAGGGTCGTAATATGTTTCAAGTGCTCTCATGGTAACTTTGCAAGTGAAACTGAGCCAACAGTAAGCCCCAGACTGACTGGCGTATAAAGTCTGTAAAGAACAAAAAGTATCCAGGTAAACATTTCTAATAAAACAATCTGTAATCTCTCAGTCCTGATCCTTAAGGGAAACTCATAAAAATATCTTCAGAAGATGAGAATAAGGATTCAAATTTATAATTCTGCTGTAATTTTTAAAAATTAATTCTACTAAAAATATGCAATAGTTTTGTTGTACACTGTGATCTGCCTTAACTACTACATGCTTTAGAGGCTATAACCTACCTGTCTTAGTGTCTCTTCTAAGCGGTATCATCTTCTCCCCTTTACCTCCTCTCCTGAAATCTCCTCACCTCCATAGTTTCCACTGTTCTTATAAAGATGGCACAATTGATACGTAGTCCTCTCCTTGTATTTAGCTTCAAAAGCTGTTGCATTTGTTTCAGACCAATCACCTACATTATGTCCTGTCAAGATGCCCCTTATTCATACTTTTTGCTGTTTCTTCATGTTCTGCTTCAGTATGTTTTAAGGGAGGGATCATAATCTGAGTTCAGACATCTTTTTCAAAATTATGTATTCACTATTGGCAAGTTTATTTGGGTCCACTACATTATCTTGGCATTTTGGCACCACAAATCTTCCATCCCCCATCGCAGTTTGTTTTCCTTTGTGAATTTGATGCATGAGAGCCTGAGGGTTGAGCTCAGTAACTGAAACATTGTCTCTTTCTCTAGAGGTTCAGTTATGTGATTATTGTGACAGGTTTGAAGTGCTCATGTTCTTTCCCTTTGAATTTTCACTAGGTTAACTGTTTGTGAGCCATGCCATGCCCTAGATATTTCATCCCTAGACATTCTCTAACATATACAGAAATAACGTCTTGGTTCTTTGTGTAGCTGGTATTTCTCCTGACTAGGTTTGCCTGAATTCCAGTTGCAAGGGCACCTTGTTTTGCTGTGTACTTACCGGGACATTCACATGGACCAACCCTTCTTCCTGCTTTGCTTATTTCCTACATCTATCCTTATTACTTTTTGTGCATAATAGACACCTTCTGCTGTAGTCCAGTTTTATGGTTATATGGGAAGGTATCCAAAACTTACCAGATGTTACAAGACATCACGTTAGTGATTTCTTCACCTTTACTTCTCAGCAGAAGTACTCTTTTACTGAGACACCAACATCTCCTGATAAGCATAGCTATGTGTTTTTCTATAGTACTGAAAGTAAGTTTGAGCTGAACTGATTGTGATAAACTGGTGCCCTCTGTATCATTACACACTGAAATAGTATCGAACACCAAAAATATGTCAAATTTCTTTTTTCCATCCAGCTTTTGATATTTCGGTTCTGGCATCTATTTTAAATGTGAAACCTCTTTGCTTTCAGCTGTTTTTTACAGCTGAAACCATAGTTGGGGAATCCAGTCCAAAGGACTATGCTGTTCTTCAGGCTGTTTTCCTTCTTGCAGTCTTTCAGTGCAAGTAAACTGCATGGCATCTGTCTCCCTTAGGCAGTGCACAAAAAGTTAGTTGTCTAGAGAGCCCATATGGATTGTTTCCATGGTCTGGGTGAGATCATCTACCTTTTAAGGACATATATTATTAGCTGTTTTCCCACCCTTTCTTTTCGAATTCAAGGGACCACAAATAATTGTCATCCTTCAATTTCTGCTGACCAAGCTTCCTTATACTACTGTAAAAACTTGGAAAAAATCATTCTTTCAAGACAGCATTATCATCTGCTGTCTGTTGTTAGAGAGGCATAGCTTTCAGCTCAACTCTAGGTGACATTTTAGGGATTGAACACATTTTATCCCAGAGTTCAGTTGTACTGTTTCTCACCACAAACTCTGTCAGCCCAGCAAAAAAACAACCCTGAAATCCTGTGAGAGAATTCTGTTTCGGAATGTGCGTGTAGTAGCTCTTTGTAATGAGACAGAACAACATTTTCAAAATAAGGAAACATCTCTTAGTCAACCTGACTGTTGCATTTTAGGGCAGCTTAAAATGGAAAAGCCAAGCTTACATGCATGCCTATGCCAAGAAATTTACATGTTTTAGGCTTAAAGAGTCCATAATTTGATATCTCTGCACCAGAGAGCAATTTTTGACATTTCATCTTTTTTTTTGTTTCCAAGGCTAACCACGTCTGTTACTCATTTGAAGTTAATTTCTGGTTATTTGTCTTCTGTTGTGCCTCCAAATGGTAGTTGTATTTGTATCTGAGTTTGTGGTGACTCACTCATACTGATTCTGGCATGTTAATACATGAAAGCATGTTCTATATGACATTTTGTAATGCACTGCTTCCTGAACCACTTCTCTTTTCAGTAAGCACAATGAAATAAAGTTGAGGCTTTTGTAACTTGTGGTTACGGTCCAGGCAGGGTTCAAAAATAAGAACTTTGGCTCCAAAGTTCTGGTCAAGTTCATGTTGTATAATTAGATACCTTTTTAGAGAAAATTACACATTCACTGTCAACTAGGTAAGATTCTTTTTCTCCCAGTTATTTTACAGTGTTGGTGTGACCCGCTTCTCTTTGCATTTGGAGCTGTGTATCAGTGTTGAATTAATTTTCTCCTAAATATACTAAAAACTATTTGTGAAATATTTTGTGGTCCTTGAAGATGAAAAGTACTATGTAAATGTAAGATGATTTGTTAGTATTAGGCAGAGAAGTTCTTTTATTTTGTAATTATTTTTTATATTTGTTTTGTTGCAATTCTTAGCACTTCTATTTGGTGAGAGTTTTTTTTTAACTGGTATGTTATATTCTCTCTCTTTCTTTCTTTTTCTTTGCCATTTTATTCCCTCACTTCAGTAATCTGAGAGAGAGAGAGTTCTGTCAGAAGCAAGCTTTTTTCCTTAAAGTCACAAGCTTGGTATTATAAGGCATCTGTTACATTGGAATGCATTTTGATTTTTCCAGGCATTTGAAATGAATTGGTAGCAAACAGTAGAGAAGTATGTGTACATATATAAGTGAATAGTGAAAGTAGTTCCAGTTTAGATAGACATCTTGATTATTAAATATTGCATGTTCTAATATGTTAATATTGTAATTTTATTTATGTTCAGTTCTCCAGTTTACTTTAAGAATGTTCCTGTTTACTGTTAAAGCCTAATTAATTTCTGTGAAAAGATTTGTTATAATTCCACAGAAGGAGATGTCTTGTGTAGTACACCTAAAAATTCAGTAAAATTTCAGAGTTTCATAATATTAGATATTTGTGATGAGGATTATTTTAGCTAAATGTGTCTTTCATCTACATATCTGATGATCATTGATTCCTGTGTTTATGATAATTATTACCAAACCATCCGGTAACATATCATTAAAACTTGAGTTAGTAAATCAAGAACGTTGCTTAATTGTGCAGGAAATATTTTATAAGTAGGTTATCTACAAAAGAGAATTAAAATCTTGAAGCAAATGTTTACAATTAATGTAAAAAAAAAAAAAGTCATGATAGGTGCACAAAAGAAAGAGAAGTATTACACAAAAGCACAGAACAATGAAAATATCCTTTAAATGTGTGTGTCCTGATCTCTTAAGTTTCCTGGAGGTTCTACTGCTCTTTATAAAATATTGCAATTGAGTATAATTATTATTTTTTTTAAATGCTCCTCTGATAATACTCTCTATTTTTTTTTAATCAAGACTCTTGGTAAAAAAGGGTAGGATAATTACTGGCATATCTGTAGAGGCCAGACAGAAATTTAATGCCAGTCTAAATCTATAGGATGAACTGGGTTAGCCACGTGCTTAACTTTTAATTTAATGTTAATTCCTAGTTAAAGGTAACTTTCCGTTGTACATAGTTACTACAATCCAAAATGATCAATAGATGTAGGTAAAATGTATTAGATCACTGCTGTTTCCAATTATTTTTCTGCTTAGTGTTCCTCATACTGCACCACGGACCTGTAATTGTAGTACAGTGTAAGAATTATTGTAATCCCATCCATTATACTCTGTAAAAAAAGTAACAATACTATTTATCATGTTAAATGCCAATAATTACTACTTCTGTTGGACATGCAGATGTTGATAGTATATCCAGTGCTAAATACTTGCAGCAGAGCATACTCGTATTGTTGTCGGTGGAATTTTCCTCTTAACTTCAGTGGGTCCAGGAGATGACAAAAGCGCAAGAGGAAAGGGAAGAATGAAAAGAAAAATAGCAAACAATAAAATTAAGAGGGAAAAGGTTGCAAAGAAGCAAACAATATTAAAATATATCAAATAAAACAAAGTAGACGTTCAAAGGTTAAAGCTATGGGTTGAAAAGGAAATGTTGACAAAGGTTGGTTAAGAAGAGGTTAGCCGTAGAATTATAAACAAAGAGATGGGGGGGGGGAAGAAACTAAAATGAGTCAGACAGAAAGAAGGCAAAGTGGAGAGAAATGAAGAACGAGAAGGAAATTCATCCTGCTGGAGATAGTTTCTCCTGTCACTCACAGATAAGTATTGCCTCTAGAAAGGTCAGTTCAGGCATTGCCAAATGACAGAAGTGATAGGGGAGAACCACATCATCCGATATAAGGTGAGTAAAATAGGGCTCAAGATGTAATTTTTATCGTTGAAAGGACAGTGTTTACTTTGACAAATCTATGAATTCCCCATTGAAGTGTGTGGGAAGGTCTGGTGAATATGACTAACCTTTTTTTTTTTTTTTTTTTTGCTACCATTTCTGGAGTCACAAATTTCTCATGCCTAAATGCATAGTATAGCATATTCTCAAATGGCCAGAATGTTGAAGCCTTAGAAAGAAACTGATATTAAAAGAAGTCCTGAATACCAGAATCGTACTTTGGAAATTAGGCAATGTAGTTAAGAAATGGTTTGTGAAGTCTTAACTTACTTGAAAACTATCCTTCGTAAAACAGATCATATCTTCTATAAAGAAAACACATTGTCTTGTTTCAGTGAAGGTGTTGCTCCTGACTTCAGTATTGTGCCTACAATAGAACTCCCGTTTCAGGTTTTTCTTTCTATGTTTATGCTTCCTTTCATCCTGTAATTGAGTGTTAGGAATTTGGGGTCTGCAGCTTTTTGTAGAAATTAGCGCTTGGTAGCGCTGACAGTAAAAATAGGAAAAACAACCAAGTGCCAAGTTATGTATAAAGCTTCAGGATTTTATTTTTGTGGAGGTTAAAGCTGCCATATATTTTTTGATCCAGTAGATGATGTTAATAATTATCTCATGTTGCAGCATTTTCTTTGCATAATTGACAGAACAGATAGTGAATCCTATAGTTTGTTTTGCTCTTTTTGTATTTATTAGTCGCATGAGCTAGTGTTGAATTTATAGTTAATTTCCTTTTACTCGAACAAAACTGTTTTACAGGATAATTTCAGATTATATTAACAAATAGAAAGGGCATGACAGAAAGAAAAGAAAGCAGCATGATAAACGTTGTGACCTTCTAGTGAGAAACAGTATGGCATGCATAAAGGACTGGTGCATTAAACGGAGGAGGGGGAGAAGGAAGTGGGTAATTATTTGTAGCAGTGCTTTTACTGTTGTTGGAATGAGACAGACTAACAGTGGCAGCAGTCATTTTGCTGAATCAAAGTCCATGTTAGTCGCATTATACACTGCCACAAAAGGTTGTTAAGGCTGGTATTAGCATGTACCACTGAGGACATTGGAAGGACTCGATCTGTCACACTAAATCGCCTTCTTGCCCTCAACCATTGAAGTCTCCAGCTCCTCTGACATGTTCTTTCATTAATGGCCTGGCCTTGACAACTGATCCTAATTGCCTCTGAACCGCACTTCATGTATTATTGGTGTCTGCCTGCCCTGGTTCATGTCAACAAGCCGCAGCATGCACAGGGTGTGCCCGGTGCCTTTTGCTGAAATGATGCTCACATAGTCATTTACCTCTGAGGGTTTGGGTCTCACTGGGAATGAAGTATAAAGCTAAAGATCTTCCTGTCTCTTCTTGGTAATACTTTAATGTGGATCTGTGCTATGTACTTATTAGGCATGTATGAGGACTCAGTAAAGCATCAAGCCAATTATGGAAGATTCCATTAAAGCATAGACTGTAAATGCGAAATAAAACTTGTCTGCATTTTAGTTACTGAGTAAGTGTTTGTTTATTCATTCTGAAAAGCTTATTCAACTAGAAAGTATGGCTTACACTTCATTTTTCATAAATAAAAATTCTGTTCTAATTTAAAGTAAGAGTATAAAAGAATTATTAGCTGTAAGATTGACAGAGTTCCTGTAGATTGAATAGGTAAAATAGGTAGGGAAAGGATCCCATTAGTTGAGATGTAAATTAAAGCACAAGCTATTTAAAAATTTTAATGTTCCCTCCTTTTCAAGCAAACAGCTTCATAAATATATTTATTAATTATTTCTGAGAATGTTTTTAAGGCATGCATTTCATTTCATAAAGCAATAATTTTTTTTCTTGATTCTAAACCCTTTTAATTTTCGGTCTCCCAGATTACAAAAATGGTGATACATTTTAATTCTCTGTCTGCAGTATGCATTGTATTTTTACCATGAAGTGTTCTTCTTAAATCTATAACAACATAACTGCCTGCCCAAAACATTTCTATATTTTAAGGATGGCTGTGATTTAAAACTTGTATAATTTCTTATAAGATTTTCTGTGATTACCTCAGTCATCGAGAAGACTGAATAATTTGAATGGGGAGCCTTTTAAGCATGCAAGTTCTACCAGTGATAATAAAAAATAAATCACAGAAGCTCTTTGGTGCTA
This sequence comes from Rissa tridactyla, assembly GCF_028500815.1. Classification (NCBI taxonomy): domain Eukaryota; kingdom Metazoa; phylum Chordata; class Aves; order Charadriiformes; family Laridae; genus Rissa; species Rissa tridactyla. The sequence continues at coordinate 36,525,711 of NC_071469.1, read as the reverse complement.
GGTATCATTTAGCCTAATCTAGACAGTGACATTTGGGCCACTAACAGCATAATCATAGTTATTGCTACAAATTGCTCCATGTTTGAGTTTTAATGTTATAAGTAAATTATGCCACAGGATAAAATATATGCTTCTTTGGGAATTAAACATGTTTATTTCAGCAATGTGGATATGGAATACTAGGCAGATGGCAAGTTTCTTTCATGTAGTAATACTGCCACCTTCTGAGTCAGTGAAGAATAATTCAGAGATGTAGCTGTTTTCTATCCTAGGGACTTTCTGAAGAATGTGTTGCAGGTTTGTTGTTTACTTTGCGTCAGCAGCATAACCTCCCTAAGTCAAAAGTGCTCGAAACTAGGAATTGACTGAAACCTATTGCTGAAATTGTTTCAAAATCCACTCTGGGAGGTAATTTAACTTTTCATGGAGATTGCACTCCTACTGTGAAAGTCTGGCAGACTAGAAGAAATAGGCAGAAAAAGTCTATGGGGAAAATTTTGTTAAAAATGCTTTTCTAAAGATGTACTACCGTTGAAGTCCAGAACCAAAAAATCATTCTTATTCTCCATACTCTGTCACAGACTGATCCTGAGTTAATTCTGATGCAAGGATTACATAGGAGGAAAGGTTGCTCAGTGGTTTTAGGGCAGAGGTGGCCACAGCTGGGATTAGAAGATGAAGGGGATTGCGAATGTTCTTTCACCATCATTCATTCAGACAACGTGCCCTTCAGCAGAACAGCAAGCCCTTCTGATTTTCTCGAATTAGGAAGATTAGCATGAAACGCATAATGCGGGATGATGGAATTTGTCATAATTTGCATTGTCCTGGAAAGATTCGGTTTGATAGAGCGATGCATCTCAGAGCATGTCATGTCCCACGGGCAGGTCATGGAGGAAGCTTGGCAGAAATAATTTTGCGATATGTGCATCAGTTGTAAATGCCTCATAACCAATTTGTCAAAAAAGAAAAAAAAAGAAAAAAAAAAGAGGAGGTCAGGAGAGTTGAAGGAGGTGGGCATTTGCCCAAATACATGTGGAAGTTAGGTATGGTAATGGTAAATTAGACTTGTGTAATTTTGGAATAAGGCATGATTACATGCAATAAATGAACACATTGACTAGATACTTGGCAGGTTGCTGGTACAATTTTTGTTTCTACAGGATGTAAGAAAGATAGATCTTTCACAAATTGCATTATGAAGTTTATTTATGAAAATTCCTTACAGAAATTTTCAGACACAAGAGCTTCAGGATCAGTTTTCTGAGCGATTGCTTCTGACCTTGATAATGTTCCCAAACTGCAGATAGAAAAGGATAATCAGCATGTAGTTGACAAAACGGACATGACAGTGTTACTTATATGCTGCGGCATTTCTGGAAACAGGCATGTAGAATTCAGACAGGCAAGGGGAACACACTTATTTACAGTAGCATAGCAAGAAGAAAAGGTCCAATGTCATGAATTGACCATGGTTTATTTATGGACCATCTGACAATGAAGCAACAGTCTTTGATATTTAGAAATCTCTTCTGCCCAAGAACATTATAACTAGTGCTCATAGGTTATGTTATTTATCATTTCAATATCTGGTTCTACTTGAGGAAGACATTTTGCAATGTCTCCTTTATTTGTCTTTCTTTATACATTTCAAACAACAGATTAATGCCGGTGGTTCAGTAACACTGATCTTTTGTGACAGTTGAGCATTTGCAAGTTGAGGGTCTAATAATAAAATCAAAATAAAAAAGGGAAAAATAAAAAGGAAATTGGCACTTCTAAGGACCTGCTGTACTGTCCGTGGGATTCAAATAATTCTTCCTACCTGTGGTTGATTGTCAGGCTGCTGTCTTTCAGTTGGTTATTATTGTAGAATTCTGATTTTTAAAAACTGAATCACCTTAGGGTACATTCCAACATAAATAAATTTTTCAACACCTACTACATGGAATCAAGAAACATGTGAAGCTAATAATTCTGCATTATTATAATTTGATTAAGTGTGTTGGTGTGGATATTTTGGAAGAAAGTATTTACAGATTTCTGCATAAAAACCACATTTTAATAATGTCAGCCTAAACCATTCAAAATAAATTTTTTGTCAGCGAAATAGTAGCTCTGTGTATATAGGTCCTGTGAGTTGTTGATCTCTTTCTTTTCCGTAGCTTACAGCTTTGATTAAGTTTTCAGACAAATTACTATGCTAGTTGGTGATCATAATTGATGTGTGGTACCAGTGAAGAAAAATATGATTTCTGTAACAAGAAAAGGTTCCTACATTTTGTCTACAGATTACAAAAAATGAACTGTATCTTTTATTGAATTGGAACTCCAGATCCTATATTATTTAGTATTGCACTGTACATGGTGAAGAAAAACAATTTTTAGAAACCAGAGTGTGTTTTTATTACTTTGCTGGGTGATACATGTTGATTCTATTTTTTTAAATGACAGAATAAATAATCTTTGCATCTCTGCATTTAAAGGTTGGTTAATATTTTATTCTTAACATATACTCTGGTAACTTTTGAGAGAAAAGCAACAAGTGTTCAGATTTTCTATAATTTCTTTACTGGCGTTTCCCAGAAAATGTTTTGCACTGTCTGCTATCCACTTCACTTTGGTCATATAGCTTGGCTTTGAATTTTGAGGGCTGATGCTGATGAGTGAAAACTTTGGTTTAGTAAGTAACCTTTAAAAACCTCGAAGCAAAGAATTGTGATTGATAGTCTTTTCTGATGTGACTTAATTATAGAATATAGAAATACAACGTCTGGTGATATGAGAGCAGAGCTCAAAACATACAGAACTGATAAAAAATATAACAACTTTGAAACCTTCAATTTACCATTACTGTTTAATTGTTTATATTAATTTAATCTTGATAAATAATTTTCAACCAATATTTTTACATTGGGCCTCTTTGTAAAGTTTACTTCTAGTATCTGGTGATGGATCTAAAACACGTCCAGAGGATTCCTCTTTCTGATAACAGGAACTATGTAAAATACTTTAATTATGATACGCACTATACATAATATTTTGTTAAGAACTTGTCCAGTGAAGGATGAAGCTGTGGAAGTATACAAGACACAGGTGATACAACTTCTTATGTAAAGTTTTATCTATATTTGCCATTTCTAATCATGAGAGTTCATTTACCACTTTTTATAGGATCCATGTGGTATCACCGTGCTATTCACTAGCTTATTATGTTGGGTAGAGTTCACACATTTCCTTTTTCTGTTACCTTTAAAACAGGCAGTATGTGATATGTGATATGAGATATTCGGTGTCACTGTCATTCAAATGGAGGACGTTCTAAAATGAATAAAATGCTGAAATAAAGAAAGTATGCTGTGTCTGAACAGCATATTTTTCTAGCTAATAGTTAATATACTGTGTGGGAAGGTAACTCAAAATCTAATTCCTTTCTGTGAAACCATACCCTACTAAAACTACTAATGTGAAAGAAATGGGGTGATATTATTTTAAAGGAAGGAAGAGAGGCCATAAGGAAGACTGGGGACTTTTTTCTAGATTTATCAGGATTTCAGAGAGAAATTTCTTTCTTATCTTTCACATCTGGAAATCTTCAGAGAAATTAATGGACATAATACTTTTGCATGCATATTAAGTGTTGTTTGAAAATTACTTTGCTCTAAAAGGATTTTGTACATTGACTGTCAGTGACTTACAATGTAGTTTATCAGCATGTATGAAAAAAGCCACAATTTTGTTTTTCCGATCATTCATGCCACAGGTTCAATCTAGGAATTGATGGTTGGTTGATGTGTGTTCTTTCTGTTCTTACAGTTCTTAACTAAAGGTTCTTCAGATTCAATTTTGCTGTATTATACATGTATGTATCTCTGTCTCCTTCTGATTACTTAGAGCTTCCCATGTAGTTTTGTACTGCTGAATGAGGAATTAATTTGAAGATAATAAAAATCCCTTGTCCGAAGGCAGTGATTGGGATAGTCTGTGGTTGTAACATCCTCAGTAGCCAGTCAGCCAAGTCAAGAGAAGGCAGAGAGAACAGAAGGCAAAAGAACAAAAAGTATGTAGGAAGAGGGAAGTCCTTCTGACATGCACCTGGAGAGAGGTCTTTTACTGCACTTCATGTTCCTGACTACTGAGACTTTGGGTTTGATCCCTTGAGAGCCAAATGTTTTAACTTTCTGTAAAAGCAGAGTAGTGCAAAACAGGTCCAGTGCAGGAGTAAGGTATGCATCTTTATGACTTGTTTTGATATCAGGTTAGGGAACGTAAGTCTGAAACCTTACGATGTCATATAACAAGTCACTTTTTCAGGGAAACAATTTATATAAATAATAACTCTTTTCTGCCCTGCGATTACTTAACTACTGTGAAACACCAGAGAGAACCTAAATATTTAAGTATTTTTTTTTTGTTGGAAATTCGTTAACTAAAGTGTCTGTTTTAAAATTCTCCTTGACTATTTGTGAGTTCTCTAGAAATTTCTAAAGTTCTATTGCTGTAGTTCTTAGGCTTAGTAAAATGGGGAGGAGGCAGTCATTCCCATTTTGGTAGATGCAGAAGAAAAGTATCGCAAAGTCGGACTCTGCGTTACAAAGAGGTTATGTCCTCTGCATCTTGTTTTCAAATGGTCTGTGAAAATGGGAAAAGGATTGAGGGAAGAAGAAATAGGATTGCAGAAGTAATATCATTTGTATGTGAGAGAGTGAACATGGTGCTCTGACTATATTACAGTAAAACTATTTAGAGAATCTGGGAGTGGAAAGATGCAGTCTGTAGATTGGAAATTGAGTCGGAACGTGTCTATACTGCACTCACCCAGCTAAATAGTAAATAGTATTGTGCTCCGACTGTTGGCATTTCAGCTGCTTTCATATTGCATTCTTCTGAGAAAGTGAGAGGAACGGGAAGGAGTTGAAGAGAAAAGATTAGCTTTGAGAGGAAGAGCAAACAGCCAAGGAACACAGGGGGAAACTATTGTTAGTGACTGGGAGTGTCTAAAGTACATTCGTTCATGTGTGGGGTGGAGCTGTGAATTACCTCACATGTCCTCATGTGCCTGTCTGTACAGATGTTTCACAGAATCACAGAATGGTTGAGGTTGGAAGAGACCTCTAGAGGTCGTGTTGTCCACCTTCCCTGCTCAAGCAGGGCCACCTACAGCAGGTTGCCCAGGATTATGTCCAGACAGCTTTTGGATATCTCCAAGGATGGACACTCCCCAACCTCCCTGGGCAACCTGTGCCAGTGCCCAGTCACCCTCACATAACAAAGTGTTTTCCGGATGTTCAGAGGGAACCTCACGTTTCACTTGGTGCTCCTTGCCTCTGGTCCTGGGCATCACTGAGAAGAGACTGGCTCCATCCCCTTTGCAGCCTCCCTTCAATTATTTATATATTTATATACACTAACGAGATACCTTTCCTGAGCCTTCTCTTCTCTAAAAGTAAAATAGTCCAAGTTCTTCCAGCCTTTCCCAGTAGGTATGTCCTGGTTTGGGGTGAAGCAGAGCCAACTTCCTGTTGGGTGACAGAGGCTCTTGCTCACACTTGTTGCCGTGGCAACCAGGGTCGGCTAACTCGGGTGTTTACCCTGTGGAAGGTCACACCTGTGGACAGGTCCGGAACTGACCAATCGGGTGTTCCATCCCATCTGCCATGCTCAGTATAAAAGCTGAGGGATCAAAGAGGTGAGGTTGGTGAGATGCTCCAGTCTCTTTGTCATCTTAGTGTTCACCAAAGGGCCACTATCTCTGGGGAGCCCAGCACTGGACACAGCACTCCAAGTGTGGCCACACCAGTGCTGAGTAAAGGGCAAGGATCACCTCCCTTGACCTGCTGGTAACACTCTCTGTGCTGCAAGAGCACGTTGCTGGCTCATGTTCAACTTGTTCACCAGGACCCCCAGCTTCTTTTCTACAAAGCTGCTTTCCAGACAGTCGGGCCCCAGCATGTGTTTGTTATTCCCCACGTGCAGGACTTTCAACTTCTCCTTGTTCAACTTCATGAGGTTCCTGTCAACCCGTGTCTCCAGAGGTCCCTCTGGATGGCAGCACGACTCTCTGGTGTATCAGCCTCTCCTTCCTGTTTTGTACCATCTGCAAACTTGCCGAGGGTATGCTCTGCTCCATCTTCCAGATTATGATTGAAGGTGTTGAACAGGATTGAACCCAGTGTTGACTCCTGGGGTACACTGCTAGTTACTGGCCATCTGCAAGACTTTGTCCCACTGATCTCCACCCTCTGAGCCTGACTGTTCAGACATTTTTCGGTCCCCCTTACTGTCTACTTGTCCAGCGCATTCATCAGCAGCTTCTCTATGAGGGTGTTACAGGAGACAGTGTTGAAAGGCTTACTGAAGTCTGGGTAGACGATATCCACTGCTGCCCCCTCATCTACCAAGCCAATAATTTCATCATAGAATCTCAGTCTGTCTTAGTCAGTTCCACTCTTTTGTGGGTGGAGGACTCTACTGAGTGTGTCTATATCAGGGTCTGGGTGCCAGCAACTGGAGTCAGCCCACAAGTCGGAGGGCCCACGTGCCTGGGTGGCAGTGCCTGGAGAGACTCGAGCAAGTGTAACCAAGGCCAGCTTTGGGGGTGTGTACGTGTGTGTGTCGCTGTTGTGTGTGGGTGTGAGTAAGGGGTCTGCTCCAGCAACAGGGGAGACTGGGATCCAGGGGCAGCTGCTGGGCAGACGGAGTCACTGGGCCCGACTGCTGGAGGGATCCATCTTGTACCAGTGTGTATTTGTATTCTTACTAGTGTAGAATGCGCAGCCAGGGAGGGGAGTGAGATGAGGCTTTTGGTGCTGTCTCTGTTCATGTGAGTGCTCTGTGTCTCTGACTGCGCTGATTGGTGTGGCTGGCCAGGAATATCTGTATGTATGCGGTGCTTACGCGTGATCTGTGTGCATGTACCCAACTGGGAATAAGTGCTCAGCCTTGCTATGTGTTGGATCTGGGGCATGGAGCAGAGCTGCAGCAGCTTCGCCTCTTGGGCTGTCGGATCCAGCCTGATTTCCCCTAACTGATCAGAACACTGAACTACAGAAAAAAGGAAAGCAAAACACCAAGGTAGAAAAAAAACAGTTGAAGGGAAGTAAAACAACGGAAAAATGTAGGAAAACGATTTATTTATATTTGTCTTCTTATATGAGGCTTTTACAAACTTTAATATGTTCATTTCCACATTACTATTATTGCAATTTGTAAAGAGAAAAGTAAGGAATCCGCCCAGAACCTTGAGCAATGCCTGTGACCGCAAATAAAATTGAAAAAAGAAGTGGAACAACATAGCTGTGAGAAGTAGCAGAGAGTTATGCTTGTTTAAGTAAAGAGTATGAAATTTCTGCAAAAAAGTAAACTCATTGAAGTGCTTCAAGTGTGTAGAAACATTAACATTTCACAGAGTTTGGAGAAAAGTAACAGATATTGCCAAGGTTTAATTTGCCACCATTTTTATAAAGCTTCTACATTTTTTTTTTCAGAAATTGAATCTTTTGCTTTAATTTGAAAATTTGAAAGAAATTTCCAGAAAAAATAGCTTTTGATTTATTTTTATTAAACTGATAAGCCATGAAATAGTTACTTAAGTGTTTGCTTTCTCAAGAAGGATGTTGCAGGATATTGAGATGTCAAGCATACTTGCAGACATCTCATTTACTGGCTCAAAAGCGTTATTCTGAAAAGTACTTGATGTAGGGCATGGAAGACTGTAAATTGAAAAGGGAGTAAGACGAGGAAGCAGGAGAGAGTTATGGATGGATAAGTGAGACCTCCAGCATGACTGGTGGGGTTTTCCCTTCCCGAGAGGGAAGACCAAAGCGGATTAAAGATGAGCAGGTTCCAAGTGATTAGTTCAATTCATTACATTCTCAGCTGAATCCCTCTATGTCTGTATGCTTCCCCAGCCTTCCCTCCTGTTCACAGTACCAAAAATTAATTACAGTAGTTTAGAAGAAGTATGTACAGTGCTTCAATACATGTAAATCATGGAGCTGGGTCTGAAACACTGCTAGTCTGCCTTGACACCTCACCACCACTTTTGCCATTCTTTATTTTAGCTTTATACTATGTGACTGCTCACAATTCAGTTGTTTTCTATGCTAAGCAGGAAAGGTGTCTGTTTATAATATTTGTCTCCTAGCCTTACACAAAATGTTTATTCCTGTGTTTATTATTTTTTTCCCTTCTGATTATAGAAAATTATTCTCTTTGCAAAAAAAAAAACCAACCAACTACCTTCATCATTTAACTAGTGTTCAGGCGGGCTCAGCATGACAGTAATTTAGAATAAAAATCCTTTATTTTCAGTATACTGGTGGTTAACTAACTGTATTTTCATATTAAGATTGTAGTTCATAATGTTTTCTGTTTTTCTCAGTTCTGCATTTCTCCATGGGAACTGCTAGCTGCTGAGCAATTTTGAAAATCTGATCGTGTGTAAGGGAGGCTCAAAACTTTAGAAGCAGGCATATATAATAAAGCTATTGCGATTTTCTGAAAACGTGATTTTATATAAAAGTTGAATAACCATAACAGTGGTTATTTTGGTTATATATTTTTCATTTTATTCATCATCAATACATCTGAACTTAGGGATATTGAATGTTATTTGATAATAAAATCCTACTCTAAGTTATACTTACCTAAGTAAACTTAGAGTGAAACTTTGGTCTATTACGTGCCAATTATGGTCCTAAACAGACAATACTGATACACTGAGCAGTGGCACGGTAAGAAATTTACCCATGGTATGAGAATCTTTTTAGTCACTGCAATTATTATTTGCTATGAGGTGCTAATAATATTCATGAAGTGTCACCTTGAAAATACTATTGTAATGTAGAGAATGCTGGGATACAAAAATTAAATGTAGCCATTAAAAGATCCAGGGAGGTGGAGGGATAAAACCAAAGCAATAGTAATAGGGTAAAATGCTGGGGTTTATTTGTTTCATACTCATCTTTTAGCTTTACCAGGGTATATTCTTGTATGATACACTAATTCCGTTTAAACTGAAAGATTATAGTAGTACTTACAAAAGTAGACACTTAATTGAGAGTTGTTTCAGGATTTTTATTTATTTACTTAATTTTTATTTTCTAAACAGATTTTTCAATTAAATGCAGTCCATTAAACATGTAAATATGCTTGAGGGTCAAGTTGAAGGCAACCCCATAAAAAGAATTTAGAATAATTTTAAATAAACCTAAAAGGACTACTATCATGTGCAGAGTTCCTATGTAATAGGGAAGTCTTAGAGTAGAAGTGTCCGTTTGCTGTGTGTATATTGTAGGCTTGATATGTACTTGTACGAGGAACATGTCTGAGATGACAATATTCACAAGTGCGTTTGAAGTTTCTTCTCTGTCTAAGCTGACAGATGTTTGAAGAAGTATAAATACGGAATAAAATTTATGGACAGAAGAAAGTGAAGCGAAAAAACTTTAAAATTATAGGCCTACTTACGCAACTTGCTTTTTCTCTCTGCCCCCTCACATTCAACCATATAATTTTCTATTTTAAATTATATTTCCTATTTGCCTGTTTATATTAAGTTTTTCAATTATTATGTGTTTGGCTCTGAAGGCTATTAATTTTCAGTGGCTAGTTACAAAAAGTAATCAGGTGGTTACCAAGGTTGTTAAGTATTATTAGTCCTTTACTTTGATTAGAAGCGCCGCATGCATCTTCCAGCTCTTATCCTGAGTCTCTGCTTATTTTAAGCGTATAAAACCAAATTGAGAATTGAATCAAAGGGAGTACTTTGTCTTGTCTCTTTACTGTGCTTTAAAACCCATGCATATAAATAACAGCTGCAAATCACAATCTCTACTTCCAGCTCCCTGTAGTTTACGCTGACTTGCATAGACTTCTGAAATTTATACCAGCCTGTGAATCACTGTAAGGTTCTATCCAGAGCATTCTGAAGATTCAGAGGAATTTCAAATAGGAAACCAACTTTTCTTTCCTCAACAATTTAGGACCTGGGATTGTTCTGAATTGTTTTTGACGAGAGAGATTGTTTTCTCAGCAAAAATGCATTTAGCTTTTAGGGGTTTAATAACAGCTCCAAAATGAGAAATCTCAGTTACAGTTTTCTTTCAGATTTATCTTTTTATGTTTGTGGGTCCCATTTCTCTCACAGAAAGACTTAAAATATTCTCTGTTAAGGTTGTAGGTTTTCTGATAGCTACGCATATGCCATCTGATTTAAGATTTTGATTATAAATATGTCTTGATGCAACTGCAGCCCTCAAAAAAAAGTGGTGAAAAGATGGTACTTTAAGCGCTAAAGAAAGATAGAGATTAGTTTCAGCTGTAGTGGTATTAAAGATAATGCCTTTAAACTGCATTAACAAAATAAACAGTAGATGGAAGATCCATAAAGATACTATTTTTAAGCTGCACTTTGAAAAGCTAGTCATGGTTAGGGAAAACCAGAAATTTCTATTCCATCTTTAAACTTTGGCTTCCAGATCAAGTGCTTATATAATTATGGTATTTAAGTATAACAAGCTTTAAAAATTTAGCGTATTTGCAGTCTGTTAGTATACTGAAAGATTTAGGGTGGTTTTGAATGATTTGAAATATCTTAAAGATATGTATTGTTTTATCATAAGGACTGAGACATACAGATGTAAGATTTACTTAAAATCATAATTTTAATTCATGTAGTAGTTAATCCATTAATATGTATAGTTTCAAGAAGTGTGTGTTTGCAATTAAAAAGGTTTTATTAGTTTGACAGAGATTCCTTGTAGCACTCGCTTAAAACAAGAGATTAAGTTTCTGCTGTAGGTATAGATGCAGGTGAAACCTCCCCGTGGCATTGTATTAGGTCATGCCATAGTTATTTTTGTTCCTTTGTCTGTGACTATTTCAATTTTTTGTCCTAGTTGTAAAAGCAACGATACCAAAGACGGTGTTGCTCCATGGAATTGAATGATGGGACTGAGAGTTCAGAAACTGTACACTTTAAGTCGGGTTTCTCCAGTTTGCTATCTTGTAGTAAGTTTTTTAAAGTCAGCTGAACAAAGACGCTTACATATTTTGACGTTATTGTGGCAGAAGACACAGAGTTAGAGAACTCATAGTTTGTAGGTCCTGTTACCACTTAGATATACGGAATATCCAGAGATTTTTAGCGTGGGCAGGTCTGATGCACGTGTGTAAGCAAAGCCTTAAGTACTGAGTGAAAGGTACTATGAAAACTTGCACTTTCTTAGCACTTTGGGCAGGAATTTCAGGTATAATAGTCTTTTGTTTAGAGATCTAATTTCTGCTAAAGGCACACTCGAGATATACACTTGACAACAATATTGTTTGTATTTTCATAAGTTAATATTATTTATTATTAAGGTGATGGACTCTACAGCTCAGGTATTGGGGGGTCAGACTGATAGGAACTGATGTTATTTGTGGGGTTGCATTTTAGCACGTCAGAATGTTTTGGGTTGTATTAGCAGTGCAATAGTATCTCACAGAGATCATGCTGTCAGATTCATTAATTGTTCAAGAGGCACTTGGATATTGCAAGGCTTGCGGCTTTATCATTACAGGACTTTTTGTTCACTTCTACTGTGATCCTATAAAAAAGTTTTAAAACCAATATGTTACATCCTTTTTTTCAAACTGGGTGACTGCTCTCACTATGCATAACAATTTTGACTTAACTCAGTTGATATTTCAGAACACTATACTGCAGTACTCTCTCAGTTGCTGCGAAGCAAATGACTCAGCTGTCCTGGAGACTAGACTCTGGTGTTCCCCTAGAATAACTTTAAGCTTTACTGACAGACTGACTTCCAGGAGCTCTGGGTGATGCTGTGTACGTTTGTAAATAAACATTGTGTTATGTCTCCAGAGCTATTAGTCACATACCCTTCAGGAACAGCTTCCTGACTATTAAAACTTTACTATGAATTAAAATGCTTTTTAATATACTTGGATAAATTACAACTAAAAAAATATTTTTGAGGATGAAAGCAACGTGCATGAAAACAGTAATCTGATTAGGAACGTCACCTGCCATGTTTCAGAACACATGGTGTTACTGTTACTGGAGTCATGTTATAGATCTATATGCATTGTTTTACTGATAATTCAGAAAGGCTGGACTAAAAGATCTAAAGCATAACTGGTCAAGGTGGGACGTGAAAGGTAGAAAGGTCTTGTGATGCTTACTGAAAAGCATTTGAATATCTGTTTCACATATAAGACTTCCTTTGGAAACCTGGGCAAATTGTTTAATTGTACTAGGTCTCAGTTCTTTACTTCCAAATTAGTATTATATTGCTCTCATTGTTCATTTTTATTTCTGTGGAGTCTCAGAACTCTGGAATAGTGCCCGTTTGTCTGCATGGAGAATGATTAATACCGTAATTCACTATCTTGTTACTTGTATAACTTCAGCGCTAGAGAAAATTATGCTCCTGTCTTTTCTGAGAGAGATACTGAATAGAGTTCCTGTCTGGGGAGAGCAGGGTCGTGTTTCCTCATCTTTTTCTTAGCCTCCGGACACCTGCCAATTCCATACTCTTTCAAATTAGCGAGCAAGATATATTAGGGAGGTCAGTGGAACCCAGCAGTACTCCCTGCTCTTCCTGGTTTAGAGTACCAGGTGAGTGAAATGAGGCATGATCCTTGCTTTCTCAGGAGGATGATGATAGTGCTATGTGAGTGAGTCAAGGAAGGTGGAACTACCAGAATGCAAGATTCCTGTTTGGGAGGCCGTTCAAAGCTGAGTACCGTGTAGTGGATGGGAGAAGACAACAGAGATTTGAAAAAGCAAAGAAACCAACCCTGTAATCTGTAAACATCTGCTTCCTACGTGAAACAGAGCTCCCACATAAAATGTAGTTGTGATTGTGTTAATAAAGAATTAATTCTAATGATGGATATAGAAGAGGTTATAATCGAAGTTGTGCAGTCTGACTGATTTGTAGAAATAGCTTGCTTTTAAGTGACAAAATTAATATAGAATTTTAAGTTACACATTTCTAGTCTGTATACATAGTATATAAAGATAGTGTTGATAGTATGCTTATGTTTATTTTTATTTCTGTATGTGTACATGTATGCATACATGCACAACCACTCATGTTGCAGAGGGGCAGGCTTTTTTCTTAAATGTCTCAAGGTGGACTATGGATTGTTTGTCTGTGGGCTTCCAGATCAAAATTCTCAGTGGTCATTGAGAGCTTCAATAGAGGTGTCTGTAAGACTTCAAAGAGCTTCTGTTCAGCATATAATGAAGAAGGCTTTGGAAGTCTAAGGTTAAAATTCTGTAACATTTTGAGTTTTACATAACATAGGCACGTTATTTCTGGAGTGCTTTTGGTATATAGGAAATAATAGTTTTCACATGAGTGACTACTAAGGTAGGGTTTTGCATTTAAAAATACAGCATGAATTGTTAAGACGTTGTAAAGAAATTAAATGGTCCAACACTAAAACAAATTCTGAGCACTGTGGAATGTTTCTGGAAACTAAATGGTTGCATAGCACATCCATATACTATGTAGGCCTCATGGGTTATGAGGTACATGGTATAAGCAGGAAATCGGATTGTTGCAACATGGTTTTTGCCATATAGTTATATTAGACTGAAATAGTAAAACAGTTGTTTCCTGGTGATTTTTATTTCTGGGTTTTGTTGTTGTTGTTGCGTCATTGGTATTGTATTCCTGACAGGGACGTAGTAAACTTTTAAACATCTATATGCTTTACCTTTAAAAAAACAAGGGTACAGTTATACTATAATTTTGCTTATAATGGATAGAGTTTGAGTTGATTGAATGAGGCATTGTAAATTACGTGTTTTACATACTTGGTTTGGTGGAAGAAAGACAGCAAGTTAATTCTGTTGAGATCTAATGTGTGCATTTTCTATATCTAAAGGTAATTATCATCCTTAGGTTCATCCATATTTTAGCAGTTAGGACAGACAAACCCAACGCCTCTATGATAGAAAGAAACCCTCTTAGCTTGTAGAGAAGAAAGAAGCCCTCTTCACTGTCTTGGCAATCGAAGGCTGATCAGAGCTGATACAGCAGATCAATGCCACTGAAATCTGTAACATACTAGACTTCTACAACAGTCTAATTTCATGGCAGTAAAAGTCATGAATATACCAAAGGAAGAAATTGCAAGGACATTCTCACTTTGGAAAATTGGGCATTAAAAGCCCTAAATTGTTAATAAGATTTTTCTGTCATTAAGGGGCAACCTGAGAACTGCTCCTATCAAGGTGAAATACCCAGTAAACAAGATTGGCAATGTTGAGACTAATCCACCAGCAGAAGAGGCTTCTGTTTGCTTCTCTGAATACGTGCCAGTTCCCTGCCTCTGTGGAAAGGGGGTAATTATAATAATGACAATTGAACAGGATGGGATTCCTGTGAAGGCTGGGATAAGTGTAGTAAATAATATATTAGCACTAACTGCAACTGTATTACTGAAAAATATTTTATTTACTTTTTGTCATGTTGGGGTCATGCGACTAATGTGGCTTACTGGTGTGGTTTGGACACTTACAAATGTTGCAGCTGTTTTGTGACACATGCTCACATGAGACACACTCGATTTTATTTCCTGCTGGTTTAACTTTGTTAGAATTTTCTTGGTAGATAGACAAGTGAGTCTTAGTCATGCTAAATTGGACTTTGACAAATGTTATCAAATGTATATAATTTCTGGAGTTATTAGATTGATCTCAGCCCTTGGATAAAGAGCACATTAAAAGAGAGATTTATAATAAGATAAGTTTATTTGTGACTGAGTCCTCTGGATACAGTACCAGCATTCTTCTGCTAGTGGGGTGGAAAGTCTTTGAGTATTCCTTAAATGAATAACTTAACATTTGCCAAACATTTTCTTTCTGGGCCTTCCCCCATGTGAAGGAATCTGTCAGATCTTATTCTGTGTTTGAGGAAGTGCCTGAAGAATCTCAGTCAAGTCTGTCTGCAGCTCACATTGTGTGAAGTTCTAGCTTTCTTCTTTGTAACAGTAACAAATCTGGAAGGTTATTTTTTCCTAAATTCTATAAAGTTAGCAGTAAATTTGAATTCTATAAATGAATTATGTAAAGACTGGGTGATGGTGAGTTTTCTGTGGCTACAAAACATTAATTCTCTCAATTTTATCCTTTAAATGCCTGAGAAACTAACAAAAAATTTCCTAGGCTGAAATATATTCTTTACTTGCTTCCCATGATTGATCAGCTTTCAGGAAAAATTAAAAAATCACTTTACGTATGCAGTGAGTTGCAGAGTCTTCAGGAGGAAAAGTGTAACAGATTCACTTAATGTAAATAAAAGGTATCTGCAGGTAGAAACTTCAAAGTTGCGTTTTTGTGACTCCTCTCAAGAAAAATCCCTTTACATACTAAGAAGATGGAGTGTAGCAACTGGAAAGCAATGTCAAGAAAGCACCAGCTGTCTTGAAAAACAGTAATTCTTCTAATATCAAAGTTAAGCAATAAAGCATCGCAAAAGTCTATTAATGTTGATTGTTTAAATGTGTTTGTCGTAACTCTGAACATTCTGCAAATAAGTTCAGGTTTACCTTCTTAAATATAAATGTACATTTGTAATGCAAATGCATGTATAGTTCACTCATAATCAAATATACATAAAGTTTCCATATGTATCCTGATTTTTTTGGTATTTCCTGATAGGTGCTTAATTTTTCATCTCTGATATATTAATATTTTATATATATATATATTTGTTTTTATATCTCCCTTTATGGTAATACTAAAACTATAGTTGAAATCATCAATAAATGAGCTTCCTTGTTATGCTACTCCTATCATTTCTCAATAATTAGACTAATGTTAGAACTGTATGTTTAATACAAGGCATATTCTAGATTTATGGAATTGCTTCTTTTTCCTCTTGCGTTCTCCTTGGCACCTGTATGCAAGAAGTAAGCGTAAGCCAATGCTAATATTTTTGTACTTTCCCACACGAAATAAGCACTGATATTGCACAAATGTTCAGGAATATGGAACACCTTACCCCTTTAATATTTTCTTTTCAATCCAGCTGGGTGAAACACTTAATTTAAATTATTATTTACTGTATTTTTAAGAACCATAATAGTGATTCAGACTAAAGCACATCTCAGAATGGTGTTTCTTCTGTGGGAATGGAAACAGGATTGTAATGCAAGCTAGCATGTTTTTGTTAGGCATCTAATCCTCTGAATATTTTCCCAGTAAGGTACAATAAATTTTTTATTTGTTAATATCAAATTTTCCTTATAAAAATAGCAAATACAGACAGGTTTGTGTTAAACTGCTGATTGTTCAATTATGAATTTGGGATGGGATTAGTTGCTTGAACCCTTCTACCTCTACAGTACAGTATAATGCAAGTCGTGATCTTGCCATTAATCACCCAAGTGACTGACAGTAATGCATTCAGCAAAAACACTGGTTACATGTTTCTCGTAGTCACCATCCTCATCCAAAACAAACGGTGTATGTGCAGCTCTGTACTGTTTAGAAGTGTTCGACTTAATCCTTTTTGTCTTATAAAATGTCCATAATGTTTTGTAAGCTATCAAAAGACAGGGAAGCTTGAGAAGCCTGTCTTCCATTTAAAAGATAATGATTATGACTTCTGTGATAATCAAGTTTTGTGCCCAGATTAGTTCTCTGGTCTCATGCTGATCTCCAGGGCGGCACCATTTCCCACATGGATGGGACTTTATCTGCATGATAGAAAGTTTCATTCTTCCCAAGGACAGGGGTTTTTACCCCCACCTACAAAAACTATGCTGGCCACAGGCTATGGAAAGTCAGGAAGAGTTCAGCTAAGGTGGTGAAAATTTCATTGAAAATCTATATTTGAGTAAATTAGAATGGAACTATTTCAAATGTAAATTTCGAAGCAGTGCAGACAAACTGTAGCTTCTTAAAATCAAGTGTCTTTTTGAAACATGAACGTATGTCACATCATTTCTCTTACACTAATATGTATATGTGCCTATATTTCAGCTATATATATAATTTCTGATGAAATTTTATAAATCTTGAAGCATGAATTACTGAATTCACTGTACTTGTGTGTTACTATTAGCACCAGTAATAAATGGCCAGCTCCTCCTAAGAAGGCTGGTTTTATAGAATCTACATCCTCTGAGTAATGAGCTCTTCTTTACCTTGACGCTTTTCATGTCTTAAATGCTTTTAATCACGTATTGCTTATATTACATTGATTACCTGAAAGAATGTTGAAGCTTTAATGATCCCTGTTTTGTCAGTGTAAGAACTTAGCAGTACCCATCATATGATGTTATTCAGTATGACGGTTACTCAGCTTATACTTCAGGGAAGATACCAAAGCTAATATCTAGTTTGTAGTATAAGTAATCTTTCATGATTACCAGTTAGGATGATTTGGGACTGCCATCACCCCAGTGGCTCCACTATATTCAGCTTTTCTAAAGGTTTTCTATTTCCATTTGTTAGCCTTTTTTTTTTTTTTTTACTAGTCTTCAATTGCAGTTGCTAGAACAATAAATGTGAATATTTTTTGCTTCTCAGTCTTACATCTATACTACAAATAATCAAGTTTAAAATATAGCAGCTCACATACACAGCAGAGAAATTGTCCTCTGATATTCTTTATCTGAAAGGAAATGCAGGAGAAGATTGTCATGACTGCAGATTTATTGGACGTTTATGTGATATCTGTATGGTTATGCTAGTGTATAGTGCTAGGCTTTTCTTGCAATAACTTTAAAGCCAGGGAAGTGATTGCTGAATTGACAGCATGAAAGTAGTAATAATAAAAGAGGGGAAAAGAAGACAACGTGCATTTACAGTTGAGATGTTTAAAACTTGCTTGTACACCTCCGGGTCATAAAGATATAGAGGGAATGCGACTGACCTGACAACTTCAGAATTTTTGATCAATTACTACTTAGCCTTCAGTGGAACACTTCCAGACCCTCACGACTTAATCCTCATTTGCGACATTTATGCTTAGCTTCATTTCTGTGATTCTCAAAGTGACTGAGGTATTATTATTTCTATATAAACAGTGATAAATATGCCTATAGCACTTCATGAACAAATAAAAACAAATTTCTCCTCTCTTGTCTACCCTATATGGTTAAAGCATACAAATAGACACTAATACCCGGAGTCATTAATGAAAACATTTGAAGACTTCTCTGTTAGCTTAGCTACAACTGTATTTTTCAGTAAGCAGAAATGCAAGATAGTAAGTGTTGCAGGAGGACATCCTAAACGGGAAAAGTGAAAGATGTTGGCCTGTGTCTTTTATTGGGAATTCTTTCTGTCATCTTCCTGCTATTATCAGTCCTTGGTCATTTCCGCTGGATTAATAAATATGTGCAGAAATACAGAAAAGCCACAAGCACTTCTGCTCTGAACTCCTATGATTTGTGACTTTGCTCAGAGTCTATCTGACTAACCATTTGGCTAAAATGGCAGCACTATCACAGCCATTTCAGCTGCTATCACCGTCAATCCCAATGAAACTGAATGGCTGTAATTATGAGATATTTTTAGGAAACATACTTTATATAGACAGGGCCTCTGAGGGCAATAAATTCTAGGACATAGGGAAGGATGTGCAAGAACAATACTTTCCACTTTAAATTACATGTTTCAATGTCTAATTAGAAAGTTTCAGTGGTTTCAGTGCTGACATCTGCTTTGTGTCATAGCAGGGAAATAGTACAGATTTTCATTCACTTTTTTTTACAGATTTATTCTGTATTTTAATAGTATTTACACTTCACAGACTAAAGCAAGAAAAATTTTACATCACCTTGCGTGCCTCATATATTGCGGACCAGTAGCGCATTTAGAGTAGAGTTATAAACTATGGTTGCAAACTAGGTTGCAAACAAATTTTGCCGAAGGCATGAACCATAAATTAAAGTAATAATCATCTCTGTAAGAGACAAGTTTTCTCCACTGCTCTTTTAAAATAAAAAAGAAAGTAGGTCAGAGAAATTTAGGATATTTTAGAGTATGTACAGTATTGTATTGTTTGCCAGCACCTAATTTACAATTACAGAGCTGCATGAATATTGAAATGATTCAGCTTCCCATTATAAATGTATGTGGCAGTTTGGTTGTTGATCAGTTTATGAAGTTAATGCAAATGAAACTGTCTTCCTGTCAGCATTTGAAATATATAATGCAGTCATGTTGTATATTCAGGGACAGGCCATTGACAGTCAATTAACAAGTTTGATTGGTATGTCAACTCATTCTTTTGAATTGTTAATAGTATGTTAATAGCATTCATTTCTTTGTGCAGTCCCATTTGCAGCTTCACAGTTACAGCTATTTTTTATGATTCTGAGTAACCTAAAATAGTACCTTAATAATAGATTATTAAACACCTGTCTGGTGTAGCTTAGGGAGGTTTTTCTAGACTGGGAGTTTGCAGTGGATCCCTTTGATATTCAAATCAACAAATGATAGCCTTTTTATTCAAAACGTAAGTTCTTTTGATGGTTAGCTTGTTAAGAAATATTCAGCTCCAGTCTGACCTGATCTGGTTTCCCATGGAAAAGATCTGATGCTGTTTGAAGGTTCATAAATGGAATGCCAATGACAATTTGTTGTTGACGTTTTGCTGCCTCAGCCTTCAGATGCTGCTGGTTGATGTGCCGCTTTAGCTTCACCAAATAATGCTTGCAGGTAAATGATCTTCTGATTGATCAGATAGTTTCAAAGCAAAGAGTTCTCTTCTGTGGTCTGCAGTCATGGTTTTTAGGCTTGGAGGGGTACTTTAAAAGATGCATCAAAGTTGACAGATGAATCTCGAGGCAAGGAATGACGGGAGACAGCAGAATTATGGGAATATTTTTTAGAGAATAACATATTAGTGAGAGTTTTGAAGACCTTCAAAGGTCTATCAAGCCAGCTCCCTGTAGCAGATTTATTCCTCCTTTAAAAAAAAATTAAAATTGGGTACACTAGTTAACTCTCAATTTCCTGTGTTGGGAAGGTGTTGAGCTGATTTATTGTTCTCTGATGGTGTTTTAAAGGGCTTATTTTGTTTGCATTTCACCTTTAGCTTGTTCTGCATACGGAGCCTAGTCCTGCAAGGTGCCATTTCTGCTTCTACTAAATTTAGCACAAAATCCAAGCATTGTATCGCTTTACAAGGTCAGGGTGAACAACGAATAACATTCCTTTACATAAGAGTCCGTGACACCATGAGTTAGCATTACAAACAACAAATAAAAAATTCAGTTGAAATTACTCTGTTTCTCCACCTTTCTTCATATTACATGCATTATTCTTTCATAGCCTTCTTCATTCCCCATTAGTGCCCTTCCTGATTCTAACACAGCTATTATTCGGAAGGATCAGACTAGCTATTAGAAGTTCAAAACATACATCACAGAAATAGTTCATTTCTCTTTGGTTTGAGCATTTAATTATTCACTATCAGCATGTGATATTTTTTCTGCAAAAACACGTAATTGTTTTTTTTGTTGAAGAGCTATAAAATTTAACTCCTTCAGGCCTGAATGGCAGAAACCCTAAGGTTCGGAGTTAAATGCTGTGCAGTTACACTGCAAAGCTCAAATTCTGGAATCACGCATTGAAAGATGCCATGTGTTCACTGGACTTCACTGGACTTCATAACAAATCATTCTTGCTGGTTGAATTTAGGCCAAACTTTTTTAACAACAAAACCCAATCTTTTCACAAAACCCTAAAGCGTTACTTAAAATTGATAGATGAACAGTCAAGTCATGCAACTTCCATTTTATATGTCATGTAAATAGAATGCAAAATTTATATGAGACAGTTTTCATGACTGGAAATCATGGCATTTTTTTGTACTTTTCAAATACTGTGCACTGTTTAGCTGATAATTAGAAGCTCTTTCTGTTGCGTTGAACGAGCAAAATATTAGACACTTGTATTGTCATACAAGGTCATATTTTCGGTGAAGCACCTATAATTATCCAAAGCTCAAAAAGCAAAATTAGACATATAAACTGTTCTTAGGAGACTTTGATACAGCCTCTGTGTTTGAAGAGGTACTCTATTGATTATTTATAAAATTCAAATAAAAAGTTCAAAGATTTTCTCATAGTAATGCCATTGGTATTGTTTCTAATTCATCATTTCTGTGCTTGAGTAAGTTTTAAGCATTATACTTCAAAGAGAAGATCATGGTCACATCTCAGGTTCACATTAGGCTTCTGTAAGTATTTTGATTTTATTTTAAAGTCTACCTTCCCCACATGATTTCCATTTTATCATCTCACTTCTTTTGAAGTAGCCTAAATATTTCACAAAAATTGTGTTCGTACAGGATCATCGGTCTAAATGTTCTGCAATGTAAGGCTTATTCTATGTTAAGTATCTTTCCTATTGCTAAATGCTTATTATTTCAAAAAAGCTAGAAGGTAACAATGACCATTTCATAGCAGTTTGGAATACTTAGAATTTCAGTGGGTTGTTTCTTTTTGAATAATGTTGGATTATCAAGGTAGAAATCATAATCAGGACTGTATCAGTTTTGATTTAATGTTCATTGTAAAGCTTTTTCAGGTCCTTACTAATACTTTTTCTCATAGAGAGGAATCTTTCCATCCTATATTAACTTCTAGCATACTGATTAGAACACTCATCAAGAAACAGAACAGAGTCTTGGTCAAAGAACATAAGTTTATTTAAACAAATTAGAACAGTTCCAGTAGAAGACACTGAGAGATGTGCTTCCTGGACTGCCTGTTGCCGCAACAGTGCTGCCATTACCGGGAAAAAGAAAATACCAAAGAAGGGATTTGAACGTGGATGTCTGCAATATCACAGCTGATTAACCTGATTACTGTATTATTCCTTACTGCATTCTGCCCCTCCCTTCCTCTTATTTACCCCCTTTTAGTTTCAATGCTTTGCTTTGTACTAATTTTTATATCAGAGGGCTTGACTCTGCAATTAGTTTTTGCTAGCTACAATAACTACTGTCATTAAATAATGCAAACAAAAAGTGCTAAGCACATGGTGAGTTTGCAAGCACTGTTTCTTGACCTCACTTTTTGATGTCAGATGGATAAAAATATGATTGCAGCTTGGTTGGCAGAACAAAAGATACGTATTTTATTAGTAATGTCAGTTACTAATGTACTGTCAATATACTGCAATTTCCAGTTCCCAAGTTACATCCTTTTAGAAAGGATGTATGTAGA
This sequence comes from Rissa tridactyla, assembly GCF_028500815.1. Lineage (NCBI taxonomy): Eukaryota > Metazoa > Chordata > Aves > Charadriiformes > Laridae > Rissa > Rissa tridactyla. Next base: position 36,503,499 of record NC_071469.1, on the reverse strand, counting down.
AAGTTCTGTGAAAATAGGTATTATAAGAGAACAATAAGGTGAATGTACAAAAAAAAAAATAATTCGAAAATGTATAATACAGGATTCTTACTGCATACCCAAATTAATACCTTTTACAGCACAGAATATAATAAAGTTACAGTCCAATTATAATACAGAATTTAAATATAATAACTAAATATAACATGTTACAGAAACTTAATTTTTAAATGCTACAAGTTGCCACGTAGTCAATAGGTAACTTCTTGTCACGAAGTGCTGCTAATCCAAGAGAAAATCTTCCCTCTGAAAGGTACATAGTAAAATCTGTTCGATTGCATATTTAGAGATGTAGTGGTATTTTTTATAGGGATGTTTTCCACATTGCAATTCTGATAAAAGGTCAGTGTTTAAGGTAAAATATGAAACCACACTATGTGGCTAGAATGAGAACTATCAGTTTTAGCTTAGTAATAGTTACTACAGTTAACTGTTTTCAGTTAACTAATTCTTGATTTTACGGAACTGCTTCTTTACTGTCTCCCAGTTATCGCAAACCAGTATCTTAAAGTAGCCAGTGATATTCATGAAAAGCATATATTGAGGAAGAATATTAAGCCAAGTAAGGGCTGGGAACGAAATCTTTTCTGTAAGAATAGAATGTCACGGTGTTAATGTGTTTCATACACTGTGAATTACTGTTGTGTGATGAACAGCTTTCACCTTTCAATGCAGAGTATTTTCTCTGCCTAGCTGTCCCTCTTCTGTTTATAATCACACTAACCTATTTGACAGTTGGCATGAGTAAGGATTGTAAAAACAGGTAGTAATGGGAAAAAAACAACTCACTCTTCATAGGCTTTTATGACGGCAGTCTTGATTCTCCTTGGATGTTGTATTCGAGAACAGTGGTAGAGCTTTAAGCAATAACACCCTACTTGTTAGTAGAAACTTCAATCTAGAAATTTCTACTGTGCCTTCTTGGACTGCTTTATCACTATAGTGATAGTTTAACTGATGTTTTAGTTTACTGTAAGTAGACATTCTCAGTAGAAACTTCGGTTAACGTGGAAAAGGTATTACAAGATCCCTTTCTAAGTAGATTGTATGTTTAATGATAAAAGTAGAGACAGAGCCTGTAATATAAACACATATAGGTATATTATGATATCACATCACTTTACCTTTTTTATTTATCTTCCTTTAAATATTGTGTGTGTGGATACAATTACCACACAATTACTCTTTCTCATTATATATGCTCTCCAGTCCCCTAGAACTGTAAGCATAGATACAGAAAAATGTAGAAATCAAGGATGGAGAAATGTCATGGGAGCATGCTAGCTATATCTTTTTCTTTTTTCTAGGACAGAACTGACAAAGAAAGAATGCTGATATATTATAAAGCTATCCTTATCAGAATAAATTTAGGATAATAGTCATAAATAGCAAAACCACAAATGAACTGTATGGGAACCCCGAATGAATGCTTATGTAACCTCGTGTAAGGTTTAGACATTTTCCATTTAACAGAGGGGGGGAAAAAGTATTTTTTAAATTTTTATATCTTACCCTGACAGATTAAAATGCTTTTCATACTTTGAATGCGGCTACATGAGCCTGTAAATTGAAAATCAATGTTAATGATGAAATGTAAAAACTTCCGGAAAAAAGTACTTCATGGACTCTGAATAATCATCTGAAACTTTGGTATCACCTGATCTTTTACACAATTCATTTTGAAATATAGAAATCATACCTTTCCTAAAGGGTATGGTACCAGTTTCTGACGTTTTAGAAAATTTGATTTTTTCATTAGCCAAGGGTAGTTGTTACTTATCCTGCAACAAGTATTTGGTAGGTCTGATGAATTAGACTAGTTCCATGAGAATAGAGACTGTGTCTTCTTTTATCCTATACTGAACTAGCTTCTAGTAAAGAGCAGTTATGATGTAATATAAACTGTTCAGCACTTCTGCAGGCAAGTTTTCTCCCTTGTTATGAATATCTGTATTTCAAAATATTTTTGCCATATGTTCTGGCATGAGTTTTCATTTCTCCTAAGTTAAGTCTCATTTTCTTATTTCAAGCCTTTTTTCCAAACCTATCTGTGTCCATTTTTATTATTTCTGCTGGTGCACATTCTAATTTAGTATCCTCTATGGGTTTCATTACCATGCTGTTAATCCCTTCTTCCATTGACTTAATGAAGATGTTAAACAAAATCAGGCCTAATACCAATCCCTACGGCCCCCCACTTCAGTACATTGGCATTTTTATTACTCTCTCCTTACAGACTATCGGCTAGTTAACAGCAGTTACAATTATGAGAGTTAAAAATAATTTTCAAATAGGTTGTATCAGATATTTTACAAATCCAGATGACCCCCATTATCCTCCTTTATCTATGCACATATAATTAATAAATAAAAAAACCCACCATCAGATGTGGTGGACAGAATACGCATTTTCTAAAAACGCATTATCCATTGCTCAATAGTCCATGTCCACATTGAGTCATTTGCATCGCTTTACACTTTTAGGTACTAATGTTTTCCACCCTGTTTTTCTGGACCCTGAATATGCCTTTACTTTTCTTGGTAAATATTGATTTGATTAAGTCTCTCATTCCTGATCCCAACCCCAATTGTTATGGGATACACTAATCTTAGTTCTTTTTTTTCATTTTTTTTGTTTGGTATCTTTATTCAAAGTGATACGAATAAGAAATGAGTAAATGATAATGAGTTTGGAGGTTTTACTCCATCTTTTAGATAAGGTGTATTCATAAAGCTGAGTGTTCTGCAATTCTTCACAGTTGGCAGATTTTGCTAATGTGGTTGTGTGAGAACTAATGATTTTTTTCAAAAGCTAGAGAGGAAATGGTAGGCTTTGTAAAAGGTGACAGATTAATAGTCACAAAGACTAGGATTCCACTGTCAAGGAAGGAGTGCATCAAAGATTAATACTCTTGTTAGCTTGCTCATTTTCAAGTAGGGAGGTGGCTCTGTTTCTATTTAGGAAAAAAACATCCTTGAGGATGTGGAGAACAGTTTATCCTCTATGGCAATTAAATCTTTGAACTGTCTACTGTAATTTTCCATAAAGAAACAATATGTGCCCTGTGTGCCAGTACAGGACATTGTCCGAAAGATGCATAGTAAGTAAAGGATATTTAACCTCTGTTTTCTTCATTTCCTTTCTGTGTATTGGAGATTCCCAATGGACCAAAACAAGAGTCCTGGAGAAGACTTCAGACTAGCTGTCGTGACCATGTGCATATATTAGATGGCAAGGCTTTTTCACCCACTTTATTGGAACCTTTCCTAGACGTTTGCAACTACAGTTGCTGACTTTATAAGTTAGGTTTATTTTTGTTTTGTGTCTCAAACTCCCTTGGAATGTGAATGACAGCTTTTGGGGTGGGATTTTTGTGAAAATTTCAGTTTCTGAGTCTTTGTCTTCTGTAAATCAGAAGCGTGTGGTTTTTATTTCCGTCAGTTGTAGAGCAGAATAAAATTGATTTGGCATTGATCAAGATTTAAATTTAACCAACACATTGCCAAAAATATGTACGCAAATATTACAATTTTCTGTGATAGGATAGAACGGTTTTTAAAAAATGGTTTTCAAGCTGAAACTTTGATCTTGCCTTCTCTTAAGCTTTCTGACCTGATTGTCCCTCTCAAGTCTGTGCATATAGCATTTTGTTAAATTTCAAGGTAGTACAGACCTTCAGGAATGTATTATATGAGATTGCCTGCTGTAAATCCAGGACAGTCTAAAGGCTCAATTTGAATTGTTTGATTTTTAGAGGATTGCAGAAGTGTTTACAGTTGGGCAGCACAGAGTATGAATAGGAGGTATCTGGGTGTAGTTTTTTGAGGTTGTTTTATTATTCGTACCAGTTAATGTTGTGGCTTCTTCAGATGCATTGTCAAGTTAGTTAGCAACCTTTTAAAAGGACTGCCAGTTTTTGTGCTGCTCAGTGTATGCACACTGCATGACATGATGCTTCTCTTTGGAATAATTTCCAATTAGGAAATGCACAAAAGTTTTAGGTGTGTTGGTAGCATTATGACACTGTGCTCAGTGTCAAATATCACTTTGTGGGACGGTGTATCTTAATTTTGCTAAACTGCAGGTAAAAAAAAAAACATACAGTCTAGTTTAGCATCTGTGAAATTGCAGTATTTTATTTCAGTTCTTGATAAAAATTATCCTGTGAATTTGCAACCAAAAATATATATAAGTTCAAAGAGAAAAATTTAAATCACACTTGGATAAATAAACTTTAATAGTGAAGAACAATGCAAAAAGATGTGTTTTGTACCTTGTAGTTTAGGTGATCGAATACATTTGGAAACATATGAAGCTCCATCCCAAAATGAGGATTAGCAAACTGGAATCACAGCAGTTGAAAACTGAGTTATAAATCTCGGAAAATTGTGGAAATGTTATGATTATTTCAATAAGGTAGCAAAAATATGCTATAGATTAATTATACTTTTTTGACCCAACTAGGAAAAAATATTATTTTATTTAAAGGGTAGTTCTGGAGTTTTGAGTATGATATGCAAGCATTTTGCTAAGTTATATGTCGATTCTTATAAGTGTCATTTTTTTTAGTCAAAGATAATCATAACTTTTTTTTTATTTTTCATTTAGGAATATATCCTTCATCTTTTAGCTACTGATAACTGTACACATGTTCTCAAAAGAAAGCCTGTATCAAGATAAACTGTGTGTGGTCAACTCATTTGTGGATTTTTTAGACTACCAATTTGTAACAGTTCAAGAAAAACTTGTGAATTATATTGAAGGTTGTGGTATATTAGAACCACATTAGTTAGATACAATTTGTGTTCATAGTGTGAACGGAAAGCTTTTCGATTACTGTTGTCTAAACGGTACCTTTAAAACTTTATTCACACTAGGTAGTTGAATAAAAGATTTCACATTGCAAAAAGCAATTTTACCATCATTAGCTAAAATAAGAGGGCCCTAGGAAAAAAGGATTATCATATATTAAATAAAAAGTTCACCACCTTACAGCTTTAATCCCGTTAGAAAAGATGATTTCTATCTAACTTAATCAGCCAGAGGTCTTTATTGCCTGGAGTATTAATTGATTTAGGTCTTCATTAAGGTCAGAGGTACACATGGCTGACCAGAGGCAGCCTATTAGCGCGTTGTCAGTTATGCTTATTTACATTGACTGAACATAATGGTGGGTTATTTCACTGTTAGGTCGGGGGGTCACTGAATCTATTGTGTACCCTGACCTGTTAAAGGGCAGCAGTCACTCAGACACCAAACTGCATTCATAACAAAGATTTGGCTGATTGCTTATTGACTCCATCCTTGCCAAGAAACACACCTTTGTCCATATGGTGCAACTATTAACATTGGCCTAAATACTTGTGGGTGAATGGTTGAAAAGTCTCCGTATGAAGTTACCTGCAATTTTTGTATTATGCCAGTTAATCACTAGCAAGTTTTAATAATACCAGCAGGAAAAGTTTCATAAAATTTCCATAGTTGCTGTTGGCCTTTAATTAAAAAACCCAACTCAGTGCTTATCTATAGGTATCCTATTTCTTCTTTTTCTTTCGAAGTAGTAATAATTATAGCATTCTCTTGCTAATCAGCATCTTAAGTTAGTGCTCATGTCCAATTAAGTCTGTTTTTCTCATTGTTTCTTTCCCTGAATTGTATTTTGTGGGAGATAAGTTGTGTCCTTTTGTTAACTTATAATACTGCTAAAAACTTTTTCATGGGATAGAACAGTTCAAAGTGGCACCAAGCGTTCTTCTGACTTTTCCTTTCCATGGTACTATAGATGCTTTCCTTCTGCTTTTCTCAAAAGTGAAAGCAGTTTAAAACAAAAGGTGAAATAAAGTAATAATTTGCTACTATACTGTCTTCCCTCTATATCAGCTGTGATCTAGCTCTGTATTATACGTAATTCCTGCAGCACAGCTACACTATGAAAAGTAGTAATTCTCAAATAAGAGCTTAGTGTTCCTATCTGTTAAGAGCATGGTTGCATAGTCTGAGGTTCAGATTGTCCACTGACTTCCCTTGATTATTTACGGTTGTGCTAACTGAGCAAAATAGCTGCTAAAATATTATGTCAGCTTATTAAGAATCACCTTTCATTTAACTTGCAGTGATACAAATGAAAATAAAAAGACAAGAAATGTGAAGCAACATGAGGCCCCATTTATAAATTGCTCGCTGCTGTGGAGCTATATTGGAAATAAATTGGTAAAAGTGAGCACCTCAGCAGTACAAGTTTTTTATTTTTGGTTTGTCAAATCTTTAATGAAATTTTAGCACTGGAAAAGCGTGTATGGGCTGCAGTGAAAATTAAATCATCAATGTAAGCTCAGACATCTAGTGTATAAATACACATCCATTATATTTTAGTTTTGTTTCTATGCTGAGTTTACTGGATATGTGAGTCCCCTAGACTTGATACGCTGTGAATCTATAGCCTGAAAGATCTTCTGTTATCCTTGTCGGTGCTCCAAAAAGATAAACTGTTGCAAGGTTCTAGCAGGGTTTTGCAGAACACTTTCACAACACAAGGACTGACACCATACATTGTGACATCTCCCGTTGTAAGATTTCAGTACTGTGAACAAGATACTATGATGTCTTCTCTATTCTAAACGCTTTTTACTCTGCTAACAATTTTCTGTATAGTGCTGCAAACATTCTAGAGACAACCTCTTAAAATCTGCTGAAACAGTGTTTGTACTGGTTTGCTGCTTTGCCCCTGCTGATTGTTTGTTTATGCTTGCTTTTCATGACCAAGTCACAGGGAAAGAGGAGAGGAACATCCCTCCTCCTTCCCTTATCCTAAATTATGTCCCCCTGAAATACAGTCGCTGCAAACCTGTGGCCGTGTTTTGACCCTTTTCCCCTCTTTCGCCCTTGCATCCACCCTTCCATAGCATGGTGGCACGTTAGGAACACTGTTTTTCTATTAATTACATCTTAAGATAAAAACAAGTATGTTAGGAACAGAGGGATTTTTTATGTGTTTTTTTAAAGAACTCTGCAAAATTCCCACTGAATCTGAGCCAAAAGTGGTGCCAATTTTGCTCAAATCCTTCAGAGATTTTTTTTGACCTTGCTTATGACCAGTGGGGCTAATTGTATCAGAACTATACAGGATACTTTAAGAAAGTGCTATCTTGGTCCGTATTTCAAAACACTGACAGATATTTTGTCGTTAATTAGTATTCATATTATGTCTCAAACAATCTGTTCAAGAATAGGGGAAGTGAACTGGTTGAACAGCTCTTCTGTCTACCTAATAATTAACATGGGTGGTGCATGGAAAACCAGCAGCCCAACAGGCAAAAAAAAAAAAGGAAGAAATATTGCCAGCATGATTTTTTGCTGTAGAAGTATAAACTACCTGTATTGGAGTTTTTGACTAATGCAGGGATTTCACTTTGCAGAGGTGAAAATGAATGGCTCGCTTAAAAACAAACGTGTGCCCCCTCTGAATCATATCTTCCTGAATTTGTTTCTCATCTTGTCAGTATGCCACTTGGTAGCTGGCTGGACTCCCTTGTTCAATGGCACATATTTTAAAATAGCACTGTAAAAAAAAAAAAAAAAAAACGGGCCATTTGTTCCTATAAACCAAAATATTACTTGCATATTATTTTTTTCCGAATTCAGGATTATATATAGCATTATCAAAACAATATTTCAGATATTTTAAACAATTTAAATGGTTGATGGGTGTCAGTTGATATGTTTCCTCTCTGCCTCCTCCCCCTCTTCATCTGCTAATCATAGAACTTGTATGCCAAATTGTATAAGATACTCTTCCAATAGTTACATGTGTGAGTCTTTTGTGAGACACAGACAGTTATGAGGACAGATTTGGAGTTGCATATGGGTCTGTCACATGGTTTGATTGCCATGTCTTCTAGGACACAGATTTCTTTTTTAATTATTCTTAATTCTGAGGGATTTTTACAGTTTATACAGTGAGTTCTGCAAAATTCTTCCTAAAGATTCCTTGCACAGTCCATTTTCCCTCTCTTTACTCCTAGCAAAATGCATCGTGTGCTGACTTCAAAGCTGCTTACGCCCACCTTACTTCCCACTTCTATACTTAGTTTTCTTTTGATATTGAATAAAATTTACTGCTTCACTGATCAGGAAATGTACAGACTTTCTAGAGAAGTGCAGCATAAGAGGATGAAAAGTTTTGATATTTACATTAAGATTTTATAATAAATCTTTGAGATGTCTGAATAGTAAGAATAAATGTTTCCTTTGCTGGCTGCTGTTAAAAAAAGTAGGTCTTCAGAGTGTTGCCAGGAAGACTTTGGAAAATCAGCCCAAAGTAACTGCATTGCAGCTCAACTTAAAACATACATTGATAGCATCTGGCCACTCATTTAATTCCATTTTCAAAAGGTGAACCCATCTCTGATCAACAAGCACTCTTCTACAACAACAAGCACACTGGAATAGGCTGCCCAGGGAGGTGGTGGAGTCACCATCCCTGGATGTGTTTAAGGCTCGTTTAGATGTGGTGTTAAGGGATACGGTGTAAGGGAGAACTTTGTAGAGTGGAGTTGATGGTTGGACTCGATGATCCCAAGGGTCTTTTCCAACCTAAATGATTCTATGAGTCTACATTTGATTTTCACATATTCTACATTTAATTTCCTTTTATCTTCTGGTGGATTATCGTTACTTTTTTCATACTCAGTCTTTTAGGTGTTCTGCAAATAGTATTTTTGTAGTATTTTTAAGCTTACTAAAGACATTACAGATATATACTTATTCTTTCTTATATATTCTTATGTAGAACTTACTTAAGACTTAGGAGTTTAAAAAATAGCATTGAACCAAAGATAATTTGCATCATTACTCAAAAAAAGAAAGCAAGAACATATTTAACCATGTTGGGGCACCAGTGTGATCCAGCAGCTGTAACAGCCAGTAAGATCAGATATTATTGCTTTGAGCTGACGCATGCATCCATGTATTAACTGTTACGTTAAAGCTTATTGTAGTGTGTTTCTATATTGTAGTTAAATCCCTATCAAAAATTGTCTTCAGACTGGCATGTTTGCTCCATTTGTGACAAATGATGACAAAGAACATTACTGTTGAAAGAACCTACCCGGAAAAGAGAGCAGTGCTTCCCTTGCCTTCTGGATACTCCCAGAACCTTATTTACTTATTTTTGTTTTCTTCTAGGTTGGAGATGTTCTCTACTGTGCCGGACAGATTGCTCTAGTACCTTGTACGATGCAGCTTGTTAGTGGTGGCGTACGGACTGAGGCCGTAGTTTCCCTCCGTCATGTTGAGCGAGTTCTTCAAGCTATGAGCCAGAAGGCTGCACTCCACCACGTCATCACAGCCAGCTGCTATGTAACTGACAGCAAGCACATTCCCATTGCTCGCTCTATATGGCAGAAGAAATTAAGAGAATGTAAAAAGGTAACTGTGACATCCATTTTCTTCTTGTCTTTTTTTCCCCCTCTAAGTCTTGTGGCAGTATCACAATTTTCTCAGTACATTTCAGAGGGGCTCAAGTAAAGCTGATATGATAAGGTTTGATTGAGCTGTTATGTTCTGGCTCATAAGTGGTTGTGCACAATTGAGAAAGAAAATTGCTTAATAGAAAGTTATATTCATCACTAACTTTGTCTTAATTCCCCAAAGCAATATGTTAAAGAACTCTTTAAAGAGCAGTCAGTTCCTCCAACAAAAATGTGAATAATACCTTATTTGCATTACCTCTACCCACATATTTTTACATAATAAGAACTGGACATTTTACTTCAGCTTTTTCTGAGTTGTTCTGTTGCGGTTTTTTCCCCACTCTTTCTTACAAGCAATATTGTCATGACAACTGAGTTGAGCAGTTTACTGCTCATTGTTGCTTATTATTCAGCTGAACTTTTAAGACCAGATCAGGGCGTGCCTGTCTATTGGTTGACCCTAGATTATCTCTAAAAGCATAATAATTTGCACAGTGATTTATAACAGTAGCATAATAATTTCCATTATGCATATACCATTTTTCTTAAATACCCATGGAACACCATGCAAGCATTAAAAAGGTAATGACCACAAGCCTTGTAAATAAAACATAACTTCTCCACAAATACGTAAAAAAGAGTAGTAACTGCATAATTGGTGTATAATTTAATATAACTTAATTATTATGGTTTCTCAGGGAAATACATGGCTCAGAAGCATAGCATATGTAAATGTTTCCATAGAAGAAGGAAAACTACACCTGAAACTGTCTTTCTGTTTGCCTTCACTTTCAGTCTCTGTGCTAGACACTTATCTTTCTGAGTAAAGATGTAGGCTTTACTTTGTGTTTACACATTCCACCTCGTTTTATTAATATAGGACGCTCTTAAATAGCGTTTACTACTCCTCCAAGACCAAGCGTATTGAATCTGAGTTCAATTCAGTATTTTGTTATGTGACCGGTTAGTACCATGTACCATGACTGCGAAGCCTACGTGCTTTCTTATGTGTAATATATATGATCTGAAGGCAGATTAGTGGTGTTTGCCAGTTATTTGAAGCTTTGCCTTTTTCCAAATAGAATCTTTTAGGCCTTCTGTAGTTATTATACATACCGGCCACTCTTTATTGACTCTTTTATTTCTTCCACTTACTGAGATGACTAGGCAGTACTTTCTTAGCTACATAAAAAACACTGATGAGGTTGCTTGCTTTTGGGCTATTACTAGTATCTGGTCCATGTCACTTTTTAATTGTTCGGGCCATAGCTTAAAAATGGATTGCTACCTATGCATCCTTCAATGAAGAGTTAGCTGCCTAAGAGTTTTCAGGAATGTTTAAGAAAAAGCATCCTAGAGGAGCATCAAGCAATCCTAGAGGATGTTCATCAATCTTATGCCGTACTTATCAGATCATATTCATTAATGGAAGTATCAGAAAGAGAAAAAAAAATATTAGCAGATGAAGTAATGTGAGCCACAACACAATCTAAAAAGGCTTTGGAAAAAATTAAAATATCAGTGAGAATGAGATGTTATTAGCAGCCAGATGTTCCCATTTTCCTATCATTTTGTCAATAGGAGGTTCAGACAGAGAAATTGAATTTGTCCTCAGGCTATGCATACTTTTTTGGTTAGTAATGGTTTGTGTACACAGCAAAGCAGAGAAAAAGATGTACCAAACAATTCTGTTACAAGGAATCAGAGGGAAGAATTGTCCTGCTTTGAAAATACAATTGTCTTGTTAATGGAAGTAGAGATTTTGTATTGGAGAAAGAGCACTAGCTGGCATGGTACTAGGAGAATTTACTCTCAGAATAAGGAAAACAGTAAGGTTTGAAATTTGGAAGAACTTTTGAAAATGACTGATAAATTGTACGACAGTTGTACGTCTCCCTCGCTTATTCCATAGAATCAGTGAAAACAGGAAATGTAGGTTTTACATCTTTTAAACTTTTCTTTGTAGCAGCCTGTTGGGTGCTGTAAGATACTGCCGTTCTGTGTGGAAGCCGGAACACAGTTGCTTTACTCTGAATACATCTGTATGTTAGAGTCTAAGTAGCGTATCCCTTACTTCTGTGGGTTTGTTTATTTTTTGGTATCCCAATACTACTACAGACAGTTCTGTCAGATACCATGATGTGAAATAATGGTCTGTTTTCTTCAAGTCAACCAAGTCAGCCAAACCAAAAGTATTTTATTATTCTTGAACTGTATTTCAAGCAGTGGCCAAAGGCCTGAATCAATAGCAACCTACAGATTACTTAATAAGAACAAATGATGTCTTAGTTGAAATTGTTCTGCTTGTGTCATTCATGGAAAGAGGAGCCTGTTTGTGCAAACAAAACAATGCAGCCCAGAACTCGTTTCTTGTAAACTAGACATCATAAAGCATAGAACTAATCATGTTTTAAAGATGGGTTTTAAATTCTACATTTCAGTTTTTTGAATGTTCTGTATTTAATAGCAGAATGACGGTATATTAGGATTGAGGTATTTGTATTTAACACAGTGACTAAATCACATGCATCAGAACTGCCAAAGGCTTTTTTTAGAGCATTCTGTCATATAGTGATGTCCGGTAAATATCCTCTACATAAATAATACTGTTCAGCAACTTCAGTTCAATCATTCTACATATTTGATGTCAGTAGCCTGTAAAGCACAAAAGGGATTGTGTAAATTGTTTAGGACACGAGTAAATCGGACCTAACAGAGCACAATATAAAGAGAAGTGTGAGAATTGTTCTCTGGATGTGTTTATATAACACAAAAGGTTTACTTCTAAGAGCAGGATGTGGACGCAGAGTTGATCAAAGCTTCATTTGAGATAAGGCCACAGGATCAGACATGCTTACCTGGACTTTAGAGGACTTCTTGTCATATCGACAGGGAGCATTGTCTTTTAGGAATTTCTTGAAGAGAAAGATAAATTAAGTATGTTTCAGAGTAACCAAATTATGTCACTGGTAAGTGGAGGAGTGGCCTCTAGTGAGCATCAAGGATGGGAGGGGATTCTAAGAGAGGGAGAAAATAGTAAGCATCTGTGCTCCCAGCACCATTCCCCGCAGCCTCACCCCTCCAGTATAACCCCAAGCATTGCCTTCCTGAACTCCAGTTACCCACAGGCATCAAGGGTTATGTCCTTAGAGCTGGAACACAGCCCTTGTCCCTCTCTCTTCTTTCTTCCTATGTCCCTTTGAGTCACAGTGTCATTGGAAAAGCCATTTGTAGTGACAGAGGAAACAGAAATCTGGTGGAAGGATGGAAGGTTGTAGTAGAAAGAAAAAAATAGCGGGGAGGGAAGGATAAGAAAGCAGCCCCACCAAGGTCTCACTCAAAAAACCCAGCAACCTAAATCACTGGACTAACAAGAAGATCTTTGGATCAACATTTTGAATGTACACAAGAAAGATTTCCTTTGTTAAACCTAAAAAGGTATTGTAGAAACTGAGATCTAAAGTGAGGGAGGCAAGGTAAGCATTTAAGTTCTGTAGGTGGATAGGGCTGCGTTGTTATTACGTAGTGGTTGTTGGAGAAATTAAAATATAGTTAAGGGAAGCAGTGGTTAAAATCAAAAGAAAAAACAGGCTCCAGTTGTAGAAATTAAAATCTAGTTGAGGGAAGCAGTAGTTAAAATCAACAGAAAAAACAGGCTGCAAAAATAGCATAAAGACAATTATGCAAACAAATAATCAAAGCCAAAACCTAGGAAAAATAATTGGAATGAACAAATACAGGTGCCAGCCATTAGCAGCTTCCCCCCACCCTTTTTTTAAGTTACATTCCTTCCACTGTTTCTTTGTGATTCCCGGGCAGGCGTTGGGACATTTTGACACTCCTGAGGAGGTACATTTATGGAGCTTCTCTAATATACCTAGTCAGAAACAGTAACAATTATGTGGCAGAACAGTTCCTGCCTAATCCAGTAGTTAGCATTTAGAGCTTTTTTTGAATTTATTTTTTAATGTAGCCAAAAAAAAAAAAAAGGTTTATAGCATTGCTAAAACTTTCTGGAAGAAGAACTGACAGTTTTCCAATTAAGTCTCATCTTGTGTTTTTCTTTACTTCACATCTTTTAATGACAGTGTCATGTAATATGATGATTTTATAAGCGGTTTTGCTAACTCATTCAGCAGAGTAATCAATAGAAAAAACATAAGCCAGATGGGTTGTAGTCCATTTGTATTGGGTGGGACAGATGGCATTATTGATAGATGGAAATATTCCAAATAATTATTGTATAATGATATAACAGTGACTGTGCCTGCAAAATTTTATTCATTTACTTTGTGTACACACTTTATTCAGTAGGGGTTGAGTTGTACCAGTTAGACAGTACTCCCACTATATTTAGTTGGGAGCTGAGTCCACCCTGTACCTTCTTTTTCCCCTCCCCATGGGCTTTCCATGCAGAACCATCCCCATAGTACTTTGTTAAAGTATTTCAAGTGGTGGATTGTACTTCTGTCTGTACAACAGACTCCACTAGACTAACTGAGATGGGCATGATCATGATTACTTTTTTTTTTCCTACCTCTGAACGCCTGCTTTTGCTTTCTTTTGTTATCCTCACCAATACAAAGAAGAAACATACTGTACTGCCTTAAGATTTCAGGCATTCTAGCTTGTTTAACTGCTGGGTTTTATTCTTTTGCATCTTCTGATCCCCAGCAAGATTTGGTATAGCTAGGCCAGTAAAATATATAAATTCTGATAAACTCTGTAATAGATACTGGTTTGGGCTGTTGCTGTTCAAATATATATTCCATGGCAAAGTACTATTAATTCTTTTTTTTCAGTGAGTTAAGAGCACGTTAACTTGCTCACAGAAGAACTTGGGGGCCATTTGCTGCTTTTGGAATACAGTTCTTGATAAACGGGACTAAATGATAAAAATGGGTTTCAGTTCTTATTTTGATTTGATGGCCTATACAAGACTCAGAGGCAGATTTTCCAGAACTATCTGAAATTTTGTTTCTGATTTCTTTGTTATAAAAAGAACAATGTATAGGGAAATACTTCAGTACATTTAGTACACAATATTTTGTTACCAACACAAATTTTAGGATTTCCTGTATTTTTAAGTGAACCCAAAATGTTGGCAAAGGGAGGTACTGAAACAGTGAAAACAATATACTTTGTTAAGATTAGAAGACAGGGTTGCATAGAAAGATAATATTTAATGTAATTGCAAGATGTATTAGTAGCTCTAAGGCCATTAGCTTATGTCTTTTGCTTCAGCAATTCATTTTATACGTACTATTTTTTTTCTTCAAATGATGATATTACAGGTCAACTACACTCTCAGTTATTTTATTAGGCAGCTGCCACTGTATTTTCCATCCTCAGTAATCAAAAATCTACCTGGGGAAATACTTCCTGTGACATGAAAAAATAAGTGTCTTTTGGCTTTTATAACACGGCTTGCATTTGGACGTTAGTTGTCTGGTCCTCTTCCTCCAGTAAATTCTGAGCAAATGTACTACAAACTTCCAAAGTTCTCCAGCCCACCTTCTTCTGACAGAAGCTTTCTTTTTTTATGGTAAGCATTCAGGATGAGTGGCTGTGATCCTATGATTGTTTCAAATCCAGCAAAGAGTGCTACAGTTGACTTTGATTCTGTCAGGAATGCCAGTCAGGTTGTTGACAATGTGTGTCTTAATAGCATGTAATGCAGAAGTGATGGAAAAAAGATTTGGAATGTTTTATCTGATATAATTGTGAATGGGTTCCTTGCTTATTTCAGCACTCGCGTAACTTGATGCCAACTTTTAAGTATCTAAATTTAAACCTTTTGGGCCAGAATCACAAACTGTTCAGATGTCAAAAGATGTAAATGAGCCTGAGCTAGGATTTTTTAAAAATATCTAAGAGCAGTCATCTAGGGGCACTGGGCCTATTCTAGAGAGGCCCCATATCATACCTCCTTCGACACTGCAGTAAATACCACTGGTACTACCCTGTGTCTTTCCCCTTTGCCTACCGAATAGTGCAGAGGTCCCAAGTTATAAACAAGTTAAATCCTGAACCAGAAGCTGTCTAGCCACCTGCAGTGGTTTTCTGGAGTAATTATTATGTTTTCATGGCAGTCATTTAGAATGGCATCATGCATCTGTAACACAGCAGTCTGTTGCATTGTTCAGACATGCCGGTAGTATTTGAAGTATACAGACTGTCATGAATTTAAATAAAATTCATGCATTCTCTGACACTTTATTCTAAGTAGAACAGAAGTAGCTTATGCTCAAATAGTGGAAGTCAAAGGTTTTTCTTGCTGCAAAGGATTGGACAGAGGTCTAAGATCCTCTTTACCTGTGGAGAAAATTACTGTAAAACTTACAAGGAATATAAAAACCTCCCAGATTTCAGTGAGAGGATATGTATTTTTTCACCATCCTGAACAGATATTTGTAAGTCCGTAATATTCAAGTACACATTTTTTATATATTTTGTTATATGTATTGGTTGGTTAATACCTATGTTTAATACCATTATTAGATTTCCAAATAGTATTTTAAATTCTGTGTGCTATAGATAATAGTATAGGGAATACTAACATAATTGGTCTCTTCCTTTTACCCGTTTCTTGAACAGAATAGTTAAAATGTGAGGAGTAGAAGTAAATGAATATTATAAAGGTATAAATGATAGATTAGAACCCTGCTACATTTACATTGCAGTAAAATCTCACATAGGTTAATTAATATAATTGGTAATATTACCAGAAGAAAAATAAATATTTTTGAAAAACATTGCCACCAGCCAGTACCTATGCCTATCAAAAATTCAGTAGGAAGAAAATACATGTTTCTGTTTCCCTTTTTTGTCTCATCAGGTTTATAACATTTATTTTGCTACTAGATGCTATTTTGAATGTTCCACAGTTTAATATATTAAACCAGGCTTTTTTTATGGCCCGTGTTAAGAACATGCAGTGCATTCAAATAGCACAGTGGTAGTGAGTCTTTCATCTTGTGCCTGGTGTATTTCATTTCCCCTGTGTTCAGATTAAACAAAGCTTTTGTATTCATTTGAAGCAACTGTAATGAGAATATTTAACACAGGTCAAATGCAGATAGTGGAACTCCAGAGGTCCTTGAAAATAGTCTGCCTTTTGACACTGGGCCACGATGGGAGGTGAAAGGGTTGCCACTTTCACTTTTTTTTAAAGGAAGATTATGATAGTCTATTTATAACATTAGTGGAGCCTTAATGAATTTTAAAAAGGAATATAGTCAATAAAAAGAACAATGAAGCAGTCTACATGATTGTTCTAAAGCCATTATTAGAAATTGAATATATATGTATACGTAAAAAATCATATGGTTGCATAATGTTCTAAACGGTATACATGAATTTAACTCGTAGAATGTAAACATAAAATACAAACAATAGAAAATAAGAAAGGAGAGGATTTCTTGTGTGTATGTATATTTACAGAATATCTGTCTGTAGATAGGTACAGATACAACCAAATCTTCAGCTGGTATAAGTCAGCATAACTCTCTGGTTTCCACGAACTGTTTTACACTAGCTTATTTGCCATTTACAGGTAATACATACATGCATTTGAACGTTGTTTTTCAGTTAGACACAGTGAAGAAATGCATGTCAAGTTATTCAGGGCGGTAAACAGCCTAGTTCATCCAGGCTGACTGATTTTCCCTTGCAGCAGTTCCCTTATAAGAGTTTTTTTGAGTGATTCTTCATCCCCTTTGCTGAAAATATTAATTCTGTTTTGAGCCTGTCACTTTTGTGCTAAGCAAGAGGGCATATATGCATCCGCTGTTTGCTTAGGCCAGAACCTCTGGTCAAAAGTCTTGTGTGTGATGACTGTGAAAGCCATTAACAGGATTTCAGCCCCAAGGCTGGTACCTGTTGTCAGTGCCTCTTTATAGGGGGGAGAATGCCATTTTGGTTGAAAAGTCATCAAGGGCCTACTTTCACTCAGGAAACTTCTCTATTTTTCTGTAGCACTAATTACATGTAGGGCACTTCAAATCCCCACAATTAAGGAAGGAATTTCAGGAGAATCATCAGCTTCAAAGTTTTTTTGTTCTCCTACGGATGAGTTAATCTTGTTGATCAGGACTGAAGGAAGAGCCAGATTATCACCCCAACCTACATAGACAGTTTTATTAACAACTGGTCCTTCCTAAAACTGTAGCATGTTAATCTCTTTCAGACACCAAAAATGTTCCTTCCAAGTCAGTGCTTCCAGCAAGTAGTTTGATGTTAAAGTACTAAGTAGCTATTCTAGGTCTTGGTCTTTTCCAGGGAATGTATTTTAACTTATCTCTTCAGTGTGAGCTCAATAACAATCAGAAAACTCAGATCTTAGAAACTAGTCAAACTTCTGTACTGAAAGTCCTCCCCTTAAATTTGTAGGCAATATCCTCTTCATCACGGTTATGCAGGACCTGGAAAAGCATTCCTGTTGCAGGAGGGAAACTCGGCTATTGAGTAGTGTACTGGGATGGAGTTAACTTCCTATCAAAGCCTATGGTGCTGTGTTTTGGATTTGTGGCTAAACCAGTGTTGCTAACAGGCTAATGTTGCACAATTTCAAGACCGGGGGTAGGCAAGAGGCAGCCAAAGGAATATCCCATACCATATAACATACTCAGCAATAAAAATTGGAGAGTTTCATCTTCCAGGGTGAAGTTGAAGTGATTTGAGTGATTGCCTTTGCATCACTAGTTTTATTCTCTTCAGTTATTAAACTGTCTTTATCTTGACCCAAGAATTCCCTCATTTTCGCTCTTCCCATCTTCACTCTCCCATCCTGCCAGGGTTGGAATGCAAGTGAGCAGCTGTGTGGGTGCTTACCTGCTGGCTGGGGTCAACACCACAAATAGATTCAGCAAATTACCACGGAAGAGAAACTCCACAATTAACTAGGAAAATTCATACCTGGCCTTCTCCCTCATGAAACTCCAGTCAAAATTAGAGCTCAAAATATCATCTCTTCCTTTTAAAATGGTGAAAGAATCTTAGCTCTACTCAGATACAGTTATGATCTTCTAGCACCGAAAACTTGAAAGAAAGAAAGAGAAAAAAGAAACTAACTCAGGAAAATATCTTCTTTCTTCCAGTGGAAGTATGTCTTTACTAGTGTATAGTACAATCCAAGAGATCCTACTCAATTTCCGTACTTTATTATCCTCATCTCTGGTTCTGTGTGCTGGTCATAATAACAATTTCATTTCCTCTTTCTTCTCCTCTTCTCTGAAAGATATCACACAGGCTTCAAAATTAATAATAGCTCTTCAATTTCCTTACTTATAAAAGTCAAAGTAAACCAAAAATTTATCCTTTCTGGTACTCTACTTTCAAAGAAGTACCTAAGACAATGTGAAAGGTGAGCTAGCATTATTTGGAAACCCCTTTAAATTTTTGCATAGCAAAAATGAGCAGTGCTAGCTGATGAACACGCAGTAACATGCATGCCAGCTCAGCAGTGAATTATCACTTTCAGCTTCCTTTCTGTGTTTGTTCAGCTTCATGGATGAAAAATAAAACCTCTTCCAGCTGATATGATACAATTGTATAGTTCTCATCAATCCTTCAGTTGTAACACAATGAACACAGCTGGTAACACTTGAAATCTAACTTTGATTTTCTTTTGGACATTGTTCACTGTTAACATTATTCAGGTCTTTATGCATCTCACTTCTAAGCACTTTCGTGGAAACATCCTTGGACGTCTCCTGTAGTTGACAAAGTAGTTACTTCTCAATGAAGAAGCAAGTGAGTCTTAAAGAGAAAAATGTAACTGTTACCTGATGAAAATACTAATTGTCAGTCATTTCTGATTAAGTCAGTAATTTTAGTAAAGCTTTGACATAATTTTTCAAATGAATGTTTGCCTGGAGTTTTAGATATGTGTTCAGTAATGCATAGTCTCATAGTTTCTCTGTGCATGTTCTGCAGAATTACATGGGGGAGATGTATAGGTATATAGATTTTCTCTTTGCCTCCCTCCCCGTATACATTTATATGTATATAGATAAATATATATTACATACATATCCATGAATCTGTATTTGTATTGTTTTATTAGTATAACAACTTTCAACAAGCATATATATGAATGTCTTTCTTCACTATGGGGGTTGTGAGACACTGGAACAGGTTGCCCAGGGAAGTTGTGGATGCCCCATCCCTGGAAGTGTTCAAGGCCAGGGTGGATGGGGCTTTGAGCAGCCTGGTCTAGTGGGAGGTGTCCCTGCCCAGGGCAGGGGGGTTGGAACTAGATGATCTTTGAGGTCACTTCCAACCCGA
The DNA here is from genome assembly GCF_028500815.1 of Rissa tridactyla. Classification (NCBI taxonomy): domain Eukaryota; kingdom Metazoa; phylum Chordata; class Aves; order Charadriiformes; family Laridae; genus Rissa; species Rissa tridactyla. Next base: position 36,483,703 of record NC_071469.1, on the reverse strand, counting down.
ACCGTTCTATGATTCTACATGTCACTTAAAGGCCGTTTATTGAAAACTTTCTATTCTAATCTTCTGTACATAGACTCACCTGCCTTCAGGAACGTAAGAGTTAAGATCCCATTATATATTTCAGAGACCTGTCTTCATCTTCAGGAAGACAAGTTTGCTTTCCATTATGTCTTATTCCAATGACTGCTGAGAACAGTTACGCATTTAACTAGAACTTGGTTTGTAATTTTTACGTTATTGTGAACTTCCTCTCATGAGTGGATGTAGTGGGTCTGGCTGGGATAGAGTTAATTTTCTTCATAGCAGCCCCTAGAGTGCTGCATTTTGGGTTTGTGACTAACACCATGTTGATAGCAGACCAGTCTTGGCTGTTACTAAACAGCGCCTGCACAGCGCCAAGGCTTTCTCTTTTTCCAGCTTTGCCTGCACCCAGCAAGTAGGCTGGGGTTAGGCAAGAAGCTGGAAGGGGACGCAGCTGAGACAGCTGGACCAAATGGATGAAAGAAATTTACATTGCACATAAATTCATGTTTGACAATAAAAACAGGAGCAGGGGTGGGTTTTTTCTTAAGTAGCTATTACTCAGAGACTGGCTGGGCACCTGTCTGCTGGTGGGTTGTGGAGAGTGATTGCCTTTATTTTTTTCTCTTTCCTTCAGTTACTAAAGTGTCCTTATCTCCACCCATGATTTTTTCTCGCTTTTGCCCTCAGTCTCTCCCCCATCCTGCTGCAGGGGGCATGAGCAAGCTACTTGGGGGAATCTTATCTGCCAGCCAGGGGCAACCCACCACAGTGGACTGTAAGAAGTTGCCTGAATTGTGTCGCCTGAGTTTGGCTGCTGCAACATTGAACTGAGGGAAAACTTGTCCTGCAAAATCGAAGTCCCAAACTGTATGTAGGACATCATTGACCAATATAAATGCCTTGACTTAAAATAAAGGGCATGTGCAGTCCGAAGCATTTAACTGATCTTGCTTTGCAGTCATACCATATTAAAAAATGAAAGTTACTGACTGCTGAAAACAAACATTTGCCCCCAAAATACTCATATACATGAGATGAAGGAATTAAAATGTTTGTATTTTTCAATAAAAATCTTTATTTACTAAAAAATGACAAACTCAAATAATTTTCAATTCTATATATCATATCACTAATAAAGTTGGCTGTCTCAATGAGGGAGAGCCTGGCAATTACTAGATTAATTAATTAACAGAAGTTTGATAGTGTCACCAGAATTTTCAAATCGTTTTTCTCCTGCCTCCAGCAGCATCACATTTTTCTTCATTGAATACTGCAAAATTTAATTATGTGTTTAAGAACAGTAGCTAATGGTCCTGTATGTGTACAGATGAACAGGTGATTGTAGTTAGAATACGTGAAGTAAAGCTGACATTTGGTTTGAAAACTAGTTCCAGAGCTCAAGATCAAAGTTCAGAAGGAAAGCAGACTTTCAAAGAAGACATCTTTGCAATCAGTATCTGAAATTTAAATTCTAAATGATAAAATCAGTTATCCTTAATGCCCACAAAGTAGATTTTGACCATTAACTTTTCTTATTTTCTGTCCCATTTGGGTACACACTCTCAAATGATTTTCAAGTGGAATCTTTCCATCTTGAACATCCTTAATTCAGTTCAACTCTCTTTCCTAAGTGCTTATTTTTGACACTACACATGAAGAATAAAACCCTCCGAGTGACAGTCTGTGATCATGTTTCATGTGGCAGACTTCATTTGCTTTCAGTTTATATTGCTATCAATTTATGACTTTGTTCCCTTAAATAGTTATCTTTTTTTCCACATTGTAACTGATATATTGAATGATGTATATTTGAGAGGTATTTCAAGGAATCTTAACTTCAGTCATTAACTGGTTATCTCTTGGCTCAGGAACCTTTAGTTTGTTGAGAGAAAGTCGATGCTTGTAAAGCAAATAAAACAGCTTTTCAAGATGTAATTATTTTCTTATCAATTTTACTTTTTCATGCCCTTTTGAGCATCTAGCATGCAGTGCTTGAATTTACATTTAGCTCTTCGGGAACTGCTTTAAATATTATTATTACGAAGGAAGAAATAAAAAATCAAAGTGAATTTTTAGTACAATAGCGAGTTATAGGAAGGTACAATTGCAGTAACAGCAGCCTGCATTATTGTATAGAACTAACTCACAGCTTGACAGAAAGTCCCTGCTGGGGAGGAAATGTAGGGGAACTGGCAGAATTTTGCTACATCTGCTCCCTACTGCTAATAAGCTTTAACCTGTTTCATTTTTATTATGCTTACTGTTTAGATATTTTGCTTCCAAAATTATATCTGTAACTATGAGAACACATAAAAGGGAGCACGACAGGTAGGCTGTTTAAAAATTTAAAACTATCAGCCAGGGATATTAAAGGCCATAATGAATAAGATGGTTGCCTTCTCAGTGTGGGTTTTTAGAGTTCAGGCACTGCAGCGCTGGTGGAAAGACTGAGTGTAAGTAGTGGGTAAAACAGATTTCATAGCTTGAGTAGCTTGTACAGCCAGAAGGCACCATTAGATCATTTAGTCTGACCTGTATATCACAGACCATTACATTTCGCCCAGAAATTCCTATTTTCAACCCTGTGAGTATACTTAGACTAAAATATATCAGACCTTCAGAGTTTAGAATACTTTATGCCACAGGATGAGAAACGAGAGACTGAGCTTCCCATGCAGTAGGAAACGTGTTTATCAGGTTGGTAAGTATGCGTGGTAAGGCGACCACTTCTGCGGAATAAGCCAAACAACCAGAGGCTTGCGTGCACTTAACGAAAGTGAAAATCCCTTCCTGACCGCTTTGACTCAGGGAAAAAGATACAGGTATTCATATTGTATCCGAGCACCTGCTTACTGAAATGTTCTGCTGAAGCCATAACCAGTTACTTCAGGGGAAAAAAAAAAAGAAAAACAGAAAACCAACCCCCAAAAAAAAACAATCAAAAAAGGAAACCACCTTGCCTCCAAAAAAACCCCAAACCAACCTGAATAAACAAAAGTTAGACTTAATCTGTCTCATTATTTATCAGTGGCAGTAGTTAAGGGCCCAGTAAGAGGGAAAATCTTCTCCTTCAAGCAGCCATACCCATTTTTAAAGCTAATATTCATTCATAATTCTGAATTTCAGGCAGTATGCCCCTTTGACAGCCATGCTGGCAGTCCCGTGCTTCTCACGTTCTCAGTCCAGACGCATTCATTCCAGACCTTTGAACCTCTGAATAATCAGTGCTGTAGCTGGTTTATAACCGTATGAAAATGTGGGGAAAACGGTATTGTGTATTTTCCATTTGATATTATCCCATGCTTCCCATATCTGATTATCCAACATTTTAAAATCTTTCTTTTGCTCTGATGGTGGCATAATTGTCACATACGATTATGAAATGTGTTTTGAAGAGATATTGAAATGTATAAAATTCAGTGGGTAGTTGAAAACTCTTAAGTCCATGGGGCTATTGAGACTGTGCTTTTAGATAATGGGTTAGAACAAGATTGTGCCGCTTACCTGATAAATCAAGCAAAAATGCCAGTCTCAGTCTTAAATAGGGGATTATTCTCCATTACTGTGCATGCAAAGATCTGTGTCTTTCTTTCATTTTTCAGTTTGCATTTTCCGTATTTCTTTCAATTTATTCTAACAAGTAATTACTTGAGCTTACTTTTCAAGAAAATTTCCGGATTGCTGAGCCCAGAAAGCAGAGGTGTTAGCCTAGTTATTACAGACTTTGTATGCAGTCTTCAGGCTTTCAGACATTTATTTGTTCTATAGACTTGTTCAGAGCTGATTATGTCTTCATGGAAATGTGATACTGATTGCTCTGATTTTGATCATGTAACAGAGCTGCTCGGTTTCTAAAATGAAAAAATGAGAAAACAGAGATCTAACAATAGAAAAGAGAAGTAAAATTAACAAGCGCATGCTGTTTTTATGTACTAAATATAATCAAAAGAGAGCTTGTAAGGTTAGGTCTTTAATTTCAGCTGAGCCCTTTGGTCTGTCACACAGAAGTGATGAAAATTTATACCACTGCTTGGCCTCTGTTGACAATAATAGCAAAAGATAGAACAGCAAGTTGCTAAATTATTTTGTTTGAGTGATATAAGCTATAGATCGTATGTAGTTATTGATCTGATTTCTTATGAACTCCTTTCATGAGTGTCCATGATTTTTTATCTTTTTTATATAATGATTACATATACTTACAGTAGTACTATTCAGAGACCATTTGTCATGGAAGTTTTGATTCTGCAAAGACTTAAATATATCCTTTATGTATCAAAACCCTCTCTCAACTTATAAAATCAAATATATGCTCAATTTATTGTGGGATTTGGGCCCTCAGAGTGATGTTAGTTAATTTTTGTGGTAGTTTCTTCTGACGTACTTGGTTGACTACCATAAAATTTTAGCCCATCACCGTGACAAATGCTAATAATAGCCAGCAATATATTGTATAGATTTCAGATTTCCTCTGCTCTCACTAAGGTAAGTTGAAGTATGCTCATTTTAGTCATCTGCAAAATACCTCTCTGGGAAGAGTTGTGCTTGGCATGTTAATTGCTGACTATTTCGTATCTAATAATTAATTTTGCATCACTACCATACCTGCATGCAGAGTTTTTCACAATTATTATGAAGAAAACTTAATTTGGATTTTATTTCCAAATGCCAGCATGTGGAAATATAATCATTATATTGAGAGATTACATTAATTTGAAAACTATTTGAATTAAAAAAAAGTTGATTAAAAGTACCGTTAGAAATAGTACTGCCTCTAAATTTCTATACCCATATTTGTTCCCTTGTATCTAGCTTCCCTTTTTTGGGTTTCTGTTTTTTAAAGATAGATAAGGACCGCACAAAAAAGATATTATTCTGCAAAATGTGCTATCAGATGCTGACACAAAAAATAAAGAAGGACGTTGTTTTCTCTAGATTTTCCCTGGTTCAGTAACGCCAGGCAAGTACAGGCTCAGTTTTCCGATTGACATCATACAAAATAGTTTCTACATGACACAGTGGTAACTGAACTACCATCAACTCTGCCCAAGAGGTTGTGGAGTAGAGGACTAAAATTTCTGAAGAACTTATTTCTTTTTATATTAACACTACACTTGTTTCTTTTTATATATTAACAGTACTTATTCCATGATAACTGTTCAGTTTATAAGACCTCATTTTCAGTCTGCCAGTGTTCTGTTAATGTATTTTTGGCATGCAGCAAATAATGTTTTATTTCAGGAAGGAATACTAAATGACAGACTTTCTTATTTCTGTAAGCTTTGCAAAAAGAATATTCTTAGCAATTTTATTGTTATAAAACACTGTGATCTTAATTCTTTGCATTCTGGCGTGTTATACCAGGAATGCATGTTGCCTATTTATTAGACAAACTGGGATGTTAAGAAGGACTGCTTCTATCCTACTTTCTTCAGGAACTGACATTTTTATTCTTATGCAGTTTTCCTAGTGGAATCTTTACTTTTTAAAGTCATAAACCTATTGTTGTGAGAGACTCTCTAGCAAAGCTTAAACTGTATCTCAGGAGTTTGATGCACTCTGTTTAATGCAGGCAGTGTAAAAGAAGTTTTAAATGTATTATTTAAAGGCACATTAATCTTGCTGCTATAATGGTGTAATAATGCATACCATAGAAGGTTTTCATAAACTCAGCTTCTAAAAGTAACATCACAGTATCTTTCTTTTTGTTCTCCAAGTTGGTTCTTTGTAGAGATAGCAATTACGCATTCATCTCTGTCTCTTGTAGCCTGATTCCATATTCAGCTGTGAAATAGGTAGACCTTAGTCCTTACTCACACAACAAAAAGAATATTTCTTATTTGGAACAAATGGAAGATAGTAAAAATAAACAAATTTATATAATAAATGTTAAGAGCTAAATTGTGTACCCTTTGCAGTTAAATTAAGTAAAATAGTTAAATGCTTATACAATGGATTGAGTAGAGGTTTGCCCTGTACTCATTATTCCTGTGTTTTCACTGTAATCTTAATAGGTCTGCTTTTGTTGTAAGGTTTTTTTTTTTAAATGAAAAAATGCACTATTAGTTAGAGAAATTCTTTTTTAAGGTTAGAGCTTTTAAAAGCACACTCTGCGTAAGTTAGCTTACAACCCTCACAGCCCAGCATTTTTAATGTAACTATGCTCATTGCGTTGGGTTCTGGTTTGTTTTGTTGCAGTATTGTGAATGCATTAGGCATTCATTAGTGTAAGAGCATTCTGTAGATCTCCTGAAAATGCACACTGAAAATCAGGTGAATCTTTACTAAGAACTAAGGCATACAAAATGCAAGGTCTTGGTAATACTATATGAACCAATGTGATAACTTCTTGTATTTGAGCCAAGCTCTGGAAAGCATTATGCACACAGCAGTTCAGATAACCGTTTTACTTTAATGTAGAGATACAGGTTAATTACAAGTTTAAAAACCAATTGACAACCCCTGTTGTTAACCTTCTTTCTTGTGATATGAAAGGGCTTGTATTTCTGCATTAAACGTGTTCATAAAAGTGTTAGCTAAGGAATGTTCTGCCAAACTACCTTTTCAGCTTCAGCCTAGGCATGAATATAAAGTATAAGAAGAGTTCCCATCCTTGTTTTTCATTATTAGATACCTTACTAAATTGGATGTTGTTGATAACTGTAGTACCGTGGCTTTCAATAAAGTTTTCATCCAAGCCCTTCGACCCCTTCTATTCCCAATCAACCTTCCTTATATTTTTGCAGATTTGAGTTAAGCATCCATTGCACAACCTCAATAGACAGTTACAACATAGCGGACTGCCTGGGTGGCTCCGGTGGCTCAATATCCCCTAAAGGAGATAAACCTCCTGCTTGGCACTGTCTGGGACTCTCTTTGTTGTGTTTTGGTTGTCTGTGCTGTCTCTATCAGTATAAGCAGGGACTGAAGATATATGTGCCCCCCTAAAAGTGGGATTCCAGTTCTGTCTGTGATTCTGCTTTGGGAAAAGGAGAAGAGGAAGTTTTTTTTTTTCTTTCTCAGAAAGAGGTTAAGAGTAACCACATCAAACTCCCACATCTTTGAGCCTAATATTCTGATGTCGAGACCTCTGCTCAACTAGCTGAAGAAGCACTGCAGAGCTCTTACCTGCATTCTTCTGCTTGACTCTGTGTTCACCATTCCTCTGTAAAATCAGCCTGGAATATCGCAGGTGAACATAAAACTCCTTTAGAATTACAGAAATATTGGAAAGGACTAGTTGTTGGAAGGCACTGTTTGTGAAAATTCAACCAGTCCGGTCAAGAAAGCCCAGCTGTTTTTCCCCACCAAACACACCACTGGTATCAGCATAAGCATAAAATCTTAGGTAAGAACATAAGAATAGCCATAATCGTGTAGGCTGTGCTTTGTATTCTGACTCCAAACAGTAGCCCCAAGCAGATGTGAACAGTAAAATCAGGAGAAGCATGTATCCACTGTAATATTCTGCCAACCTCAAACTATTTTAATTCACATTTAAGTTAATTAAATTAATTTTAATAGTTATATAAAACATTAATTTTTATATAAATTATTAACTAATAATTTTAATATGTCTCTTTTATAATCCCCACTGAATCTGTGTTCTGAGTACTTGTTCAGCTCCCCTTGAATCCCTGTAAAGTTCTTTCAACCACAGCATTCCCCATCAAGGAATTCCAGGTGCCACCCACCATTGTTCTTTTTGAAACCATGCTCTTACTAATGTCATTTGATGATCCGTAGTTCTTGTACAGAAAGACAAGCGTGCAAAATCAATTCTTATCCCTATCCACCCATCTTATGTCATGTCTGATTTTGTAAACCTCTGTCATATTCTCCTTAAGAAGGTTGGAGAACATTTCCAGTCAGACCCTCCAGAGCTTTCGATCATCCTTGTTGCCCTCCTCTGAACACATTCTGAGTCTAATATGTTATTTTTTCAGTTGAGAGATCCAGAGCTGTATATCTTACTCGAGGTGCAGGTGAACTGTCAATTTCTACAGTTGCATAATGTTACTTTGTTCTCTATCCCTTTCCTAAGAATTCATAATGTTTTACTTGCTTTCTTGGCTGCTGTCAACTGCTGTGATGCTTTATTAACCAGTCCATGAAGACTTTCCAGGATGTTACTTAGCTTAGCATGGCACTCTTCTCAGTGTTTACAGTAATGCGGCACCACCCTACTTTGATATTATAAAATGTCAGGTGAGTGACAGAGTCACGTTCTCAGTCCTCCTAAAATCTCCTCCGTACCTTCTGTTTTTCCCCTGTGTTATTAAAATGTGTATTGTATCACCAGAATAATATCAATATTTTCTTCACGGTGGGAAAAGTCCTTTGTTGTGTGTTTTTTCAAAGCAAAGTGTTAAAAAATGAGAGTGTTCCTAGTCCTCTGGATAAGGAGTTATATAGATACAGTGCATATATTTCAAAAAAATCTACTTTTTGGCTTCCTTTTCCAAACTTTATGGGACTCCAGCTTTCCTACCTTTGATAAATTGAGTAGCAGATGATCCTGTTGGCACAGGGAGAATATTATGAATCATGTTTTCAGGACAGTCTGACATGAGATTCAGTAAGAAATAAATCACTTGTCATATCAAATCTTTGTCCAAAGTTTTGGGATCTATCATTTCGTAGTATGACAGAATCAGAATCCTGTCATAGTGTGGCCTCTGAGATGATCCAGTTTGCATCCATTCCTGAAAGAAGACATTTCTACAGAGTCATTTATTTTCAGAGGCTGTCTCCTGCACAGCGAAAGGATGTTACCTGGCTTCCTTTTCCAGCCCTCTTTGAATCAGATCATGTAAAAATGTAGCACGGAATTAGTATCCATCTCCATATTATCTCAGCAGTCAGACAGTGAACCTTTACAGTCTGCACATTTTCCCCTGTGTCATCTGAACTTTTCCTGGTGCTAAGTTACCTCACAATTTTTTTTCTTAGAAAGGACTAAATCCTGTGGAAAAGCTAACAAGTGGAAATGGGGATCTTCGACAGGCAGACCCTCTCTCATGAACTGACAAAATAATTTGAATACTGATAGCTAGGAAATAAGTGTTTAAAGGCAAATACCTTTAGATGACGGCCACACCTACAGCCTAATGAAATTTGCAAAGATTTGTAAAATTTAGGTCAAACATACTTTACGGAACCACTGCTTTCAACAGTGTTTGGCCCTATGGTGTTTCTCATCTCTCAGTAATTAAAATATTACAAAGGCTTCCAAAAATAATTTGTCACTTTTTTTTTTTTTCAAGAATTACAAGCCAAACTGCTTGCTCTTCTACCTTTTTTTTTTAATTCCCAAGACTGTGAAGACATAGAAGGAGTAGCCAAAACCTTTGCTCCTTTCTAGAACAGTCTACAACAGTATCATTGGGCAAAAACACTAAAAACATATTTTTCTTAGTAGTACCACAGTTGTCTGCCAAAATTGCTGTATTTCATTAATGAGAGAGAAGAATCAATTGTAGAGAGCAACTTAGTCATAAAATAATTCCTCTTCAATTTCACTCTTAATAATTACTTACATTGTTCCAGCATCATATGAATAGAATTTCTTGGTGGACCTTTCGTATTCGTGCTCATTTACTAGACAGGCTATCATAAAGATATTCAGCTGATTAAGACAGTTGTAAATTTCTGAAAGATAACTCATAAACGCAGTATCCATGTACAGCACAAATGTCAGCGATTTCTTGAAAATAAGTCAGGAGAGGTCATTGTTAGAAGTATTTCTATAAGATTCCGTAGCAGCTGATGAAAGATTATTAGTCCCCAGTAGCTCCATCACGTGAGCTTGGTGCAAACTCTAAAGGTAAAGGTTATGAGTGCTATGGTACTGTACAGGTACACCGCGAACAGTCTTTCACTCAGAATGATTCTTGTTTGTTAAATTTGGAAATGTACTTTCTCCTGGCCTTAATTTTCATGTAGTTCTTCGTATTCTAAATGGCAGCTGAAGGCAAGCAGAAATAGTGAGTAATTGATTTAACAACCTAAGACAAGCACAGGGAAGTAGAAAAGTTTGTCTTAGTGCTTGATGTGACCTGAGAGAGCTTCTTTAGACTTTTTTTCTAAACAGTACCTCAGCACCTTGGGCCAGCAAAGTGGCCTTTAAGCCTGAATGAGCATGACTTTTTTTTTTTTCCCTCACTGGAAAGCTCCAGTATTTCATCTTTTCAAACTGTTTTACAGCACTCAGAGCAGAATTATATTGACAAGGTTAGAATTCATCTCCTAGAGGAGAATACTGTGCTCCTCCTGTTAAGTGCTAATATAACATTTATGTGTTGGTACCTTAATAACAGCCCTGGCTAGCCTAATGAAAGTACTGAAAGCAAACAGTAGTCAGTGAGATTTTATTATGACTGAAGTGACTGCAATTTGAGACAAATTATCCCTATTTTTGTTCCTGTATCAAAAACAGAAATGTTAAAGCAATTGCTACATGTTTGGTATAGAATTAGACTCCCTATCGTTAATATAGAAGTAAGTGCATTTTTCATGTAAACAGCTCACGAGGGTCAGGCATCAAAGATATTCTGTGCAAAATGCTTGTCAATAACTTTGCGAGTGAATTTTGAAATAAAGTGCCCGTAACCTGTCATTATTTCTTCCACTCAAAGTTGAGAGCGAGAGGATGAAAATTGAGCCTGTGAATTGAAGGTACTGTGAGTTACATGGCCTTATCGACTGCAGGCAAAATGACAGGTTTCCCTTGTTATTATTTTTCCTTTCAGAGGTCAAGCAATGGACAATATTACTAGTATATACTGCAGTGTAAGCAAATTGGTATATAAAAAAGTCATTATCTGTGTACAAAAAGAAGATGGCATAAGTCACTAATATTAAAAATGCTTAATATATTGTCTGTCCAGAAAAATGGAGGAAAAAGTAAGAAAAATAATCATATATATATATATGTAAGGAAAAATACTAATATGCTGGCCAGAATAAGCATTTCAACTGTTCGACTATTTGAACAGTTGTTCAAAAAAAAAGTGTGTTCAGAGATCTGATAAGTTAATGTAAGATTGTAGTTTTTGAGAGTATGTGTATCATAAAATGGGGTTGCTTTCCATTAAAAGACATTGTTGTATACATAATAGGAGTATAAATATATGCATTTATGTATAAGGTAGCAGCCTAAATGTGCGTACTAGTTTTTGCTAGGATGGAGTTAACTTTCTTCATAGCAACCTGTATGGTGCTGTGGTTTGGATTTGTGACCAAAACAGTGTTGATAACACACCAGGGCTTTCAGCTATCGCTGAGAACGCGTACACAGCGTCAAGGCCTTCCCTGTTTCTCACACCGCCCTGCCAGCGAATAGGCTGAGGGTGCACAAGAAGTTGTGGGGGGACACAGCTGGGACGGCTGACCTCAACTGACCAAAGGGATATTCCATACCATATAACACCATATTCAGCCATAAAAACTAAGGGGAGGGGTCTTTGGGAGGGTAGCCATTGCTCACAGCCTCACTGGGTATCAGTCTGCTGGTGGGGAGGTGGTGACTAATAGCCTTTGCATCGCTTGTTTTGGTTTTATCCTTTCTTCTTCCTTTTTTCTTCACTTACTAAACCATCTTTATCTTCATCCACAAGTTTTCTCACCAGTGCCGTTGGGGAGGGAAGGAGTATGCAAGCAGCTGTGTGGTGCTTAGCTGCTGGATGGAGTCAACCCTTGCAATGTATTGTTCCCAGTTTAAGTCTCTGAGGTTGTTTTTGTTTGTGTTCAGATGAAAAAGGGCTGAATACACAGCAACAATACAGGGGCAAGATAATTCTTTTATGAACTTATCTTAGGTTTGTTAAGATTCAAAGGTAATGCTATTTAATGCACATAGGTACAATTATTTGGGTTGTAATGGCTGCAAATTCACAATTTCTTCCACACAAGAAACACAAGAGTGTTTCAGTATTTTGCAACATTATATTCACTTTCTATACCTGTTAACATGCTACAGTGCAATTTATGCTAAAAGAAGTAAGCAGAAAGCCTGTCCCACTTTAATACCATCAGAAGAAAAGGAACTTAGTTACTCAGAGTTAGTTTACCAAGTTAGCTAATTAGATGTAAAAACAATTTAAGTATACTTTCTTAATGAATTCTGCTATTAAGAAAGCACATTTTAGCTTCTAAAAGGGTTTCTTCAGGATCATTCTGCTGTTCAAAACTGTCTGAACTGTATCTTGCTGTATCTGAACTGTGTCTGTAATACTCCAACATTAAAAATAAATCTTACGTGCTTTACTAACTCATTTCTGTAGTTTCAGTAGTTCCTGTGATTTGTATTCTTCAAAGACCATTGGTACGGACAAAAGTTACTGTATGCAAAAATACTTTTTGATTGCAAAGTGAGTGCAAAATACATTATGATCAGCATTTTTTTAAATGGTACAGGCATAGTAGTAGTTTGAGATCGCAAAAATGAGCAGATATTAACTGTCAGACAAATTTGTAATTGCTCAAGATGACTTTTCAATAAGGAAAGTTTAGGGGAAAAACAGTCTTCAAGAAATAACTGTACTTCACATACTTTTTTCAATATATCAGCTGAATATAAGCGACATTAATTTCTACCAGGTCTGTAATATGCACAATATTTTGTTTATCTTTTAGGTTGAAGATTCAGAGACGAATCGTGATGTAACTGCAGTTTGTGGGTTGCTTGCTGTGGTTGTAATACCTCACCTACCCAGAGATGCTGCCATTGAATGGCATGTTATTGCAGTAGTTGATGACCCACTCCAAAGAAAACATTTTGCAATGAAGGTGTTGTCAGAGGGCTTCCAAATTGAGTGTGAATTTGTGGAGTCTAGTTCTGCATCTTGTGCATCAATCTCTGTACGTCTGAGCTTGATTTCACCATCCACTTCTCACCTTGATTTAGATGGACCTCTTCATGACTTAGTTGCTATGTTTAGACAAGCTGTTGAGAAACTTTCAGAAGACTGCAGTGCAAGTCCTTTGTCTTTTAGAGCTTTCTTCAAGGAGGGTGTCTTTGATGCTGAAGCACTACAAACAGGTAAGACTTATGATGACAGAAACCAGGCGTTAAGCATAAGCTATTTTTTGTTTAATTCTACAAAAGGTTTCATTGGAAGAAGACATTTTAAAAGTCCCTTTCAAGGGTGAGTGGTCAAGGAGGTCAATAGCATCCTGACTTGTATCAGAAATAGTGTGGTCAGCAGGACTAGGGAAGTGGTTGTCCCCCTGTACTGGGCACTGATGAGGCCCCACCTCGAGTACTGTGTTCAGTTTTGTGCCCTTCGCTACAAGAATGACACTGAGGTGTGTCCAGGGAAGGGCAACGAGGCTGGTGAGGGGTCTGGAGAACAAGTCTTACGAGAAGTGGCTGAGGGAACTGGAGTTGTTTACCCTGGAGAAAAGGAGATGGAAGTGAGACCTTATCGCTCTCTACAACTACCTGGAAGGAGGTTGTAGCAAGGTGGGGGGCAGTCTCTTCTCCCAAGTAACAAGTGATAGGACAAGAGGAAATGGCCTCAAGTTGCCCCAGGGTACGTTTAGATGGGATGTTAGGAAAAAATTCTTCACTGAGAGTATTGGAATAGGCTTCCCAGGGAAGTGGTTGAGTCACCATCCCTGGAGGTATTTAAAAGACATGGAGATGTGGTGCTTAGGGATATGGTTTAGTGGTAGTTTTGGCAGTGCTAGGTTAATGATTGGACTTGGTGATCTTAAAGGTATTTTCCAACCCAAATGATTTTATGGTTCTATGATTAAGATACATTTGTTGTTTTACTGGTTACCAGGCATACTTCTCATATGGAAAGGTTCTATTCTTGGATGTTTTGAAGTCTAAACAGGATAAAGCCCTGGATTACTTGTTCTGATCTCACAGCTGACCTGATTTAGAGTCGGAGGTTGGATTAGGTGATTTCACTCCAGTCTGAGTTAGTGATTCCATGAAAGAGAAATTGCTGAGAAGTCCAGCCACCTCAGGGTCGAACATAGGGAGAATGAATCTTTTGCATAAAAGTACGTTTGGTAGTCTGTTTTTGTCATGATCTTGAACTATGTTCAAATAACCAAATTCTGTGTGCTAACAGGTACTTTTTTGAGAATAAATAATGAAATATTAATGTTTTAAAACAAGGAAATGGTGTTGTATCCTCTAGATTAGAGGGTGTCTGGTTTTGAACATGGGTTGGTTTCTTACCAACTTACTTAAATAGAACTTGTTAACCAAACAAATTCAGTGGTTTTTCCCAATGTTTATTTTTTAAAAATCTCATTCCCTTACCAAGAAAAGAGAATACAGAGCAATAAATATAATGTTGCAACTATAATTTTATTTCTTATGTTGTACATCTATATTTTGTGCTGTGCTCAATTTGGGACAAGTAACATTATGCAAGAGCAGAAAAGCTTATTTCATCTGTCAGTCCTACAAAACTGGTAGACCATACTTTTATTGAAATCAGTAAGAGCTTTGTTATCAATTTGAGAAGGAACAAAATCAGATCCTTAGTCTATATTTATCTCAAACATGCATGCACTTTAAAAATCCTTGCAGACCACAACTGATCCATATTAATTAGCTGACATAAATGTTAGCCCTCAAATATTCTACTGTCCTATTTTTTTTTTCTTAACCTGCAGCAGTTTTTGAAGAAAATTCAACTTGACATTGTTTAATAGATTTAAAATACAGGAATTGAAAGCTATAAAAATGTGGCATAGAATAAGCATATTTAATCCAAGAAACAAGGAATGAACATATAGTCTGACAGAATGTTGTTGTTTTTACTACGTCTTGTTTAAGAACGAAAAGGAAACCTGATAAAACATGTTCCTGGCATGGGATTAACATTACCATTTTGCCTGCTCTCTTTCTGATATTTCTCAGGCCATAGAATAATTACTTTAAAATAAATTTTATTTGCTTTATTAAATATATTGATCAATATAATGAATTAATTGTGAGCATAAAAAATTGATTCAGTTCCATTCATGTTATAATACCAATGGCACAGGCATAGGAAGATTTGTTGTGATTGTCATATATTCCTTCTAGTTGTGTTCAGATCTCTGCACTGTCATAATAATTCCTGTCATTATAGCAATTTTGTCATTATCCCCACTGGTAAGAAATACATTCTTGCAAATCTGTAGAATATATAGAATACATTAAATTTACAAGTAGCACTAATTCATTGATGAAGAATTTAAAAATAACTTTTTTCTACTTAGGAAAAGTTCCCAGAAAGTTCATGTAACGGGAAGAAGAAATATCCTATATATTTGAAAATAATGTCTCAAATTAAAATAGTTGTAGCTGAAGTGTGTCTTACCGATAGTTTCGATCTGATACAAGACTGTTATATATATATAAACTGTTTCTGATTCAAAAACAGAAGACTAATTTTTAATATATTGTTAAAACACAAGGCCATATTTAAGTGTTCTGCTAATACATGTCCTTGGAGCCCTGAAAGGCATGTAGTCTCCAGTGAAGCCTCCTCAGCTTTCCAAAGGATGCAGCATATTATTGGACTCTGTCCTTGCCTGTCTTTTGTACTTTTATTATAATTATACTTCTCATAATTTGAAGTGTACTCGCACATATATATTAACTCTCAGTTTAAAAGCACTGTATACGGTCTCCAAGATGCTCTCATTCATTTCAGTATCCCCTAGAAAGTGTCCATAAGCAACATGATGTAGTCTATGTTTTATCTTCTGTTTTTATTGTCAGTCTTTAGTTTTGACTGGCAGAACTACTGCAAATGTGTGTGTCCTTCAGCGTGCTTCACAGATGTAATGTACCGGAACTACTATCAGGTCTTTCTTTTCAATCTCATGGTGTGTACATATATATGTACACACACATATATATATAACACTAGCCCAAGGTGTTAGAGATTGTTAAGTTCTGATGACCACAGCTTCTTCCACTTTCTCATAGTGTATTCCTGTTTTTCTCTTGAGCCTTAAGGTGGTCCTCATGTTTCGTCTACAACAACCCATTAACTTGTCAGGCTTCTTCCTAAATCTGGATTCAGGACCAAGGGAGAAAAAAGGGCATGTTTGCCATTACGCAGAAGTTAAACTCATTACCTGAATAGAATTCGAAACATACCTATCATAAATTTTGGCAAGTTCAGATAAGCTTGTTCTGCTTATAGGATGTGTGAACCTTAATGTGGCAAGTCACAAGAGGGAGCAGTACTGGCTTCCAAAATAGCACTGCTTTGTGTCTTGTCAGCTCTAAACATGGCCCAAACTTGCTCAACCTGTCCCTGTAGACTTGCCCTAAGATATTTTGAGTATTTGGATGTCTCTGTGGTGATTTCTACTACCTCCAAAGGTTAACTTGTGTTGCAGCGTATGTCTAGGTGGGTATCAGAATTTACTTATGCTACTGATCAGATAGTTGGTAAACTGTCTTTCAAACACAGAAAGTGTTTTACTGGGACACAGGATAAAGCAGGAATGTACTGATCTTGACTTGAAAATCTGCAGGCCTAATACTTTTTAAAGACTTTTTAAAAAATATTGTTTGCTTGATGTGGCTGACAGAACACAAATGATATTGAGAGAGCAGTTTTTCAGTTGACATTTATTAATTCAGCTCAGGTAGTGCTGGTTGCTAACCATCTGTATCATGATCCGTTAGTGACATGTTTGATCTCCGACATGTGTTAGACACAGTTAATCCCACACGTAGGTCTGTCCTTTTGGAGTCCTCAACTACCATCAGATGGATCATCTGCTGAGGAAAGATAATATTTATAACATAGCAGGGGATGCTAGGCACTGCAATTCAAATATTTTTAATGTGAAACTCATTGGACAGATGTATCTATAATGGAAAAGACAGAAATTATCATGTCTCGGAAATCAAGAGAGATAGTTGAAGAGATAACTGTTCCAGTCTTAGTGGATTTCAGGTGGACTTCCATCATAATATAAGATTAGCAAATAGTCTTCAAAAATTCTTGTAAGATCTTGAATTGCGATGTATTATCTCCTCTAGGAAAAGCATGGAAAAGAATAAAGGTACTTTTTTCTGATTAGAACTTAAAATCATTGGAGTGAAAGGAAGAAGTACTGCCACAGATCTTCTCAAATGAGCCTCTGATTAGATGAGTGCTTTTTTGATGCAAAGAAATTGTCATTTATTTAAAACTGTCCAAATAAATTAGAGGAATTTGTTTGTACCTGACAGAGTAAGATGAGACCCAGGAATATGTATACTCTGCATATTGTAACAAGTTATTGGAAATTATTATAGCCGGTGTTACTGATGTCAAAAGAAGCTAAAGGTTTGTAATGCAAATTTGAGACAGATAGCTTTCTGTCATCCTAAGACCAGATGTAAAGTTTTATTGAACAAAGTGTAGTACTGATGGTGAACTTCTCCGAGGCAATCCCTCATAACATACGAGAGCATTATGGGCACCGTGCTGAGACCACAGAACGTGTTAGAAGTAGGAGGATTAGATTAAGCTGACATATATACTTAGTAAGATGCTGTTAAGCCTTTAGAAGTCTTTAACATAAATTTGACTATTTCTTTCTCATTCTCATTTAAATATGCATTAATATAAACGTGTCAGGACGATTTGCTATACCATCCAGTTGACTAGGTTATACTTCGGTATAGGAAAGATGAGTGTTCATAAGTCATCCCATTATGATTTCACAAGCCTTGTTCACAGGATGTATGCAAAGTATTTTTGAATATTTATTAGGGAGTAGAAAAGGTCCCGCATTCACCAGAACATCATATTACGTAATCCCTTTTTAATACTATAGAAAAAATGAAGTGGGAATATAAAAAGGCAAAAGAGAACAGGAATAGAAAGGCAGTCTGGTAGCAGCATTAAAACGAATATATAATTAGTTTTAAATGTGGCTCTACTCTGTAAATGCTTAGGACTAAAAGGCTCTTAGTACTTATGTGTTTACTGAGTTTCAATGATACCAAAGTTTTTAAAAAAATCCTAATATGGGTCGAGTATAGTTCAACTGGACTGTAGAAAATCTTGCTTGAAATGGGACTGTTTCCTTGCTGAAAGAGAAGCCCTGGTAATTAGTCACTCAGGAGTCCTTGCACTGACATAGTAAGACCCTGACGCACGTGCAACATACTGCTTTTAAACTAAAGATTTTCCATCTGATAAGATTTAAAGTATTCCATTTATTAAAATACTGCATTATCAACACATTTTCCAGATGTTTACCAAAACACACAGTTTCCAGTACTGGTAGATATACATTATGTAGTCTAAATCTAAGAAAAGTGGAAGAAGATCAAGTGAAGATACCAAGATGCATTTTCTTAATAACACGCATCCATGTGCATTAGAGTTTAATATTCTTTCACTAATGCACTTTAAATTCACACTGGGAATTTATTTCAGCTTAACTTTCTTGATGGATATGCCCTTATACACCAGGAAACAATTTTCCATGGGACAGCTGCAATCTCAACCTCCAAACATTTGTATGCAGCCCTACATGTTCTCATGTGAGTAACTGGTATTTACTCAGCAGTCATGGAGAACTACTCGTGTGAGTAGAAACTAGACAGTCATTAAGAACTGCTCACTGAGTAACAATGAAGCAGGTACATGAGTGTTGATAATTTTTAAATGTTGGCCCTTTTGAAATCAAGCTTTGCAATTGCTAACTAATGAAGTAGTTGTGACTAACATAATTTGGTCAAACAAAAACATTTTTTAAACGTCATGATGCTGTCTGAAATAGGCTGTAAAAATTGAACTTGTTTTCTACCAAATTCTATTAATTTAGGCTAAATGGAAAATGAGAGAACAGTTGCCAACCTGAAAGAAGAGGAAAATTTCCCTTTAAATTTCTTGGGTTTCCTCTTAAGAAAACAAAGAATTTTCCAAGTTCAAGCAGCAGAACTGCACTGCTGCTGCTCAAAAAAAAAAAAAAGGTTAAATTAGTACTAGGGGAAATTAATTAGATTATAATATACATAAGCAATTAGGAAATAGTGATATGATTCATGAGCATGTTTGAAATGACATTTTAAAAGGGTAAAGTAGCTAAATTTGGTCTTGAGCCACAGAGGTGGCTTTGCAATATTGCTATTGCTATCCAAACTATCCAGTCAAGAGATCTGATATATTAAATTATTGTTAGCATGCTGAAATGTAAAACTTTTAAAATAAGTTTTCAAGGTTGTGGTGTTATTGTATTACTGCAAGTCACTGCATACATATTTTTAGCAGAACATCTCACATAAAATTCTGCGGAAAGGATTTTTTTGTTTGCTATCAAAGACACTGGGAAATTGTTGCCTCTTGACTGAATTTGCATGGAAGGTGTTTTATGCTTTTGAGGCAGCTTAAAATATATTAGCTCCTACTTTAGGGCAGTGGCCCTCTGTCCTTTAGGATGGGAAATTTATTTTTTAGGAGCACAGATAATAGCTTGAGAAAAATTTAACCACTCAGTGCCAAGGCCAGGTAGCAAAGTTAGAACTCGTCCTTATTCAAAGTGGACAGCATGTGACATCTAAAGGTTATGGATTGCACAGTCATACACAAAAATCTTGTCTAAAACTTTAAATGGAAATAAATTCTTTAATTGCTTGACCCAAAGCTGATCTAGAACATAGACCTTTTATCCTTGATGCAGAACACTGGCAGTATATTGGTAAGGTTGTTTTAAAGCTACTGTGTACAACTTCATATTTCTTTCAGAATTTCTGCCACTAAAATCCAAGATACGTTTATAGGTTACTCTGTCCCTCTTCTCATCTTTTCACATTACGTTGAAGTGATCCCGAGCTCTTCACCAAATGAATTATTCGTATGGACTTGTTTAATTTTCCTGTTGAAGATTTACATATAAGTGACCTGTAGGGCAGAGTGCACCTGTCAGAAAACAGACTTTTTATAGAGAAAGTCGTAGATGATAAAGAAGAATGTCCTAAGTTTGCTAACATGTTGAAAACTGATCTGCTTTACTCACGTAATCGGTTTGGGAGATGCTAGACATTTTTTATGGCGATCCAGGCAATGGCTTTGCTGCTTGATGTGAGTTAATAAGTTATCTCAATAAACATTGGAATTTGTTAAAAGCAGTAGGCTATAAGGTGAAAATATGAAGAGAAAAGATGTAAAGAAACTTAGGGAACGAGAATCCAATCTGTTCTGTAATGAGCCACAAGAGGTAATTTGGATAATTAGCTTTACAAGGAATCTAAAGAAATTAATACTTTTCTGGAAAACTGGTATCTTCTAGACAGGTGTATGTATACATGGTTATACATGGTCTAGCCATATATGCATAAGTGTACAGATGCATAAAGTACAAACATCCTACTGCAATGTCAAAATTAATTTTGAGAAAATTTGTTTAGGGCTTTGTTGACAGAGAACAACTACAAAAGCATCTTGTAACAATGACATCAGGCATGCAATCATTGCCAAATTTGGATCATCTGGTGTTTCACATGTGAGGCATCTATGATCTGTCTATCTATCCAGAAACCATTTGTGACAAACTCCATTTTTAAGGACACGTCACAGATTACAGTTTACAGTTACATAGGAAGTTTTTCTCTGAGACTGTTTCAACAAGCCAACATTTTGGCACCAATTCTGCAATTCTGAATCAATAAACATTGAAAGAACTTAGATTTCTAGAGACCTCTGCATCATTTGTACAGATCCCTGCCTATATTACTTTTTATTTAGGTGAAGAAAAAAAAAACATGGTGGTGTTTAAACTAGTGAAATTAAATCTGACTTAGGAAGTCCACTGATCTTAAAACAATTGTAGGCTGAAAGTGAACTGGGCATAATAACTTACCTGCTTCCCTTGTTATTACTCATTCTAGGTATTTATTTAGGACCATTGCTTGAAACGGAACACTGCACTAGATGGACCTTTGGCATGACTAGCTTGTGTTTTGTATTTCCTCTTCTTAATACCAAAATACTTGTCATTTGCTCTTTGTCTAGAAGATCTAAGAAATAATTCAATGAAAAAAACCAGTGAATTTTGCAAGGAAGAACTGCGTACAGAGTTACATTTCCAGCCAGTAACAATTTAAGTAACAGTAGCAAGATGATCAATGAATAGGTGGATAGCTTGTTCCTGGGGAGGTTCCTGGGTTGGTTCAATGTGTCTGCTGTCCCATAGAATGGATGATCCACAGGAAGGTTGAATGACCATTGGCTGACAGACTGTTGTCAGTCATTCTGTGACATAACCTCTCCACTAAGAAGTATCAGTTCAATCATCTTCTCTGATAACTTACCCTAACCCCCTTTGAAAGTATTGCTGATTGACAGCAGAAGCTGTACTTCAGTATTTTTCATCCAGAGAAATCAAGGATTTTTAGCACCGCTAATATCAATAGCCTGGAAAATGGGTATCATATCTAGCAACTGTCAAACTCCTAGGTTTGACAATAAACCTAAATAAACTACAACTGCAAACTTCCTTTCTTCTTTTACTGTTAAGTGACAATTCACATGTGAAGTTAACTATTTGAGCCTGGAAATTTTCCTGCCCTGGAAATATGTGTAAGAAGCTGACAAATCTTTATTCTCATGAAGTTTTTTTCTGCTCTAGTTTCCTAAAGCTTTTGGATGCCTCACCAGATCCTTATTTCCCAGGCTTGGGCTATTCCGATGAGTTCACTCTCCAGAAATTGCCTTCACAACTGCAGTTCTGATATTGAAATCTCCCCATTGCTTGGTCTACATGCTCAGAGCAGTAATGGTCATCACTCTTGGATAGAAAGCGAAAAAAGGCCAGATGTCAGAACTAGCACTGACTGATGGCCAAACCCATCAATAAATCCTATCTCAAAGCCTTCCGTTTCCTCTCCAGTTTCCCCTCTAGTTCTTCCTTCTCCAGTCTCTCAAAGTTAAGTTCTTTCTGTAAGATCTTGCCTTTTGTCAACTGTAGACACCACTGATAGAGCCTGTCAGGTTTTGTCAGATGCTTTGACTATCAGAAGGCATGCTTAGCTTTCTTCATTGGGACTTTTCCTAGAGATAAGCAGCTGCTGAAAATCTAACTTTTAAGGGCTCTAACTTTTAAGGTAAGTGGACAATGGCTTAAATTCCTTTTGAAAACTCTTCTAGTGTCAGCCCTGTGGAAATCCTCTGTCGTGCAAGCAGTAGGACATGGTATCTTCTCTTCTCTGCCCAGATGTATCTGTTCAAAGTATCAGGTATCAAATTCAGCTGTCACCAGTCTCTCAGCAATGCTTCTGAACAGTCTCTGAGGTTATCCAAAAAGTTTGGGTATTTGCTTAGAGACAGATAAAAACTTCTTGTTATCTAATGGCATGGAATGATTCTTCTACTAATTCTAAGCTACTTTCCTGAAGCCCAGGGACAGCATGGACACGAGGGTTAGTTATTGCTCAGAGTGCAAAGTGGTGAAACACCTTCGTACTCCATTGTCCATTTGTTTCCCCTGCCCTTGCTCTTTCTCCATAGTCTGAGAAATCTCTCTTTTGGACTTGGGGAGGAGGGCTGAAGACAGAAGGCAGGGCAAAAAAGTCTCCAGTGTTTACTGCCTCTGGTGCTTTGTCAGTCAAAGCTGGACTGTGCAGCCAAATTTTGCATCCTAAATACTCAGCTTACTATTTTCATTGTTACTACTCAGTAACATCCCTTCTCATGTTTTCTGTATGCAAATGAAAAGATACATACACTTTTTTGTTTTTTTGAGGCTGCTAAAATGTGGATCTGGAGTTTCTTTTGATTGCAGTCTCTTAAATTCTAGGAAAACTGCAACTGGAAACTGGTCTGAAGGACGCCACTTAATAATTATTGTCTTAAATTTAGAAGTATTACAAATCAGATTTCTGATTAAAATATTTTCATCATGCATTTGTAAAGGAGGGATTTTGTTTTTGAAACACCTTTCAAAGTTATACCTTTCCTTAGAAGAAAATATATAAAAACTAAGCATCCATAAAAGTACTGTAATTTTGTTCAGCCACTTACCATCCATTTAACAAGTTAGGATTGGGGTTTCATTTGATTTATCTGATACAATGACGCCTTTACACCAAAAAACAACGAAAAGGAAAGTTTGTTTTATTGTTTTTGCCATCTGCACTGTAACTTCTAATCCAAGAAAATAGCTGTAACTAACCATCAAAAGAAATTATTTTGACATTGTCACACTTCATGCAATTTGACTTTGCATAGACTATGCAGCGGTGCTCCCAATAGTCTATTTCTTCTTAAATTTCTGATAAGCTTAGGTTTAAAATAGCATAAAGTTATTAGGTATAACTGAGAAATTTCCAATCCCTAGAAAAACAAGCAATGAAAAAATTGTATTTTTTTCCTTCCTTTTGACTTTGCTAGGCTTTTACTGGTAATGCATCATATCTGCTGTGTTAAAATCCAATTAGTAGCTCTAATTCCTTGACACTGAAAGCACATTTATAACATAGTCCCTTCAGGCACTTCTTTGCTACTTGCACTGTTAAGTCTACAGTATCAACATTGGATAATTGAAGAACAGGTAAATTTTTTCCCGTTGTAACAAACTAGAACATTCCTTCTCTTCCTACATTATTTCTGAATGGCAAGAGTGTAGCCAGCAGGTCGAGGGAGGTGGGCTGGCACACCTGCAATACTAGGAGAGGAAAATGAGAGAAAGAGATCACCAAATTGGAGAAAGTCCAGAGAAGAGCCACTAAAATAAAAGGTCAGGTGAGTAGTGTATACAACATATGAGAAAAGACTGAAGGAACTGGCTTTGTCCCACCTAGGGAAGAGAAGGCTATGGAGGAACCAAATTGCAGTCTTCCCTTACCTTAATAGGCATTGCAGAGAAGGGGACAGGATTTTTTCAGAGATGGACAGAAAAGGACAAATAGCAACAGTCATAAGGTGCAGCAGGAGAGATTCCAGTTGGCCACAAGGCATGAATTTTTCTCCACAAGAGCGGTTGCAGGCTGCCTAAAGGCTGTGGAACCTCCACCTTGGAGGTCTTCAAAACGTGACTGCACAAGGCCCTCAGCAAAGTGGTGTAATGTCTAAAGTTACCCCTGCCCTGAGCATGAGGGAGATTGGAGTATATGATTTCCAGAGAACTTTACCAAGCAAAATTATTCTGTGATTCCCCAAATTATTCTGTGATCCCATATTATTATTAAATTACAATGAATTGGGTAAAAAGAGTGGCATTTAACTGCAGATTCTGAAAAAAACCCCTCAGTTTCTGTCTGTCTGTCATTAATACTCCACAGTCGTACAAAAGATGACTGCCACTCCTTACTTGAATAATAATTACTGAAACCAACAAGCAAGTTTTTTCCTGTTGGAGTATATCTTTGAAAGAGAAATGTTTCTTTAGAAGTGTCTGGATGCTTTGTTCTTTTTTTTTTTTTTAACTCATTTCTCTGTAGTGTGCACATTTGTCCTTTTTTCTTTCCATCTCTTTGTCTTAACAGAATTCATACAAACTCAGAATTAGAATTATCGTTGGGCTGTGACATCTCTGCAGTATTTCTTATGACAACGTAAAGCCAATGTCTTTCCAGAGTCTAATTCATTTGATAATGATTGAGACACCTGAGGATGAGGAATCCTGTTTTGAAGTTAAATAATTTATGTCATCAGTAATGTCATATCTGCAAGTGGAAAACCCTTTGTTTTCCTCATTTAAACACATTAGTAATGGTTATACTATTTGATATGGAGGCTAAATACTAATTTAACCAGGATTGGAAAATTATTTAAAAATAATAATTCGCAAGCTGTAATATTTACAACTTTTAAACCTCTAGAGAACTTCAGAACTTTGTTCAAAACTTGCTCATCAGGAGATAAAGGCTTTATGAACTTTGAAAATCAAAATTAATTCTTTTCACCTAATAGTAATATTGCTGGAAGAAAAAAAATGAGTATGTTGAAGACTGCAGTTTCCGATACTTACAGAGTACTGACTTGTCTTTAATCATCCTGCCAGGAATGTATGAGTCGATACCAAATAATGGGGTGAAATTAGATGTAAGAAAAATAACAGTATCTCACATATTTTACCCTCAACTATGTCACATCCATATACTGATGCTGCGGATGTAAATCCATTTGAGATATACAGCACCTTCCTGTTTGTGGCCCAGAAGGATTGAGTGACTTGGTAACTTCACGCAAGATGGCAAAATTATAGAGGTTTGTTTTCCTGAAGTTCTTAGCTGAAGTCAGAGATGCTCAGCAACTCTCAAAATGAGGTGCTGTTTAGAGGCAGCACAATAGTAAGAATAGGTAAGTAGAGCCCTGAAGAAGAATAGTTCATTGAAATGCATGCCTTGTTCCAGAAAGGAGTCTGAGATCAAATCTGTTTTGAGATTGCTCTTCTACTGGGCATAACTTCATCATTTTAGAATTGTCAAGGGATCTTGTCATTTCCAGACTTTTATGAAAAGCATGACTAATTGAAGCCAGCCTAAGGCATTTTCTACAATTACATACATGAAGATAAATATATTCTAATTTAGCTGATTACTCTATCTTTTCTTTGCATTAACTACATAGAATGTGCTTTGAATTCTTTTGTTTTGTATCACGTAGCGTAACTTACCTGCTGTGATTTAATCAAGTATTTGGGTCACTCAAACTGCAATAGCAACAGAAATAATCAGGGTTTCTATCTTTAGATTAGGCTTTTGTAATTTTACTTTTCTTCTAATTTTTTTTTTCTTGTGATTGTTTTTAGCTGTGGTAGTATGCAAACCACTTAAACTTTTGATCCCTTAAAACTTTGGAAACAGAAAGCTCAGCTGTTTAAAAGTGCTTTCATTAAAAGTATTGCTTGTCATTTGGGGCTTAACTTGTTTGTAAATACTTTATACAGGAGTTTTGCAAACTTTTAAGCATATTAACATTTCATTTTCATAGGAAACATGCTGCATAATACTTCCTGGCTACAGAAATTAATGCCACAATGCTTATTCTGCAGTACGTTTACCATATGATGCCACTTTAAAAAATGTCTTTGGCAAGTCTTAATTAGAAGGAACATTTTGGTGTTTGGTGTTAGGCAGGAATTATTCTAAGCACATTGCTTACAATGGTCTCTTGCATTTTTTCCCATGTTCTTTATGTTTCACTTTTCGTGAATATACTACAGACAGGCTGAAAAGCATTTCAGGAGTTTTCATCACTTAAAGCATTCTCATTCAATGTCAATAATTATATTAAAAAGACTTTACCAGTTCCAAGGTGCATTGATGTCATACTAAAGTAGATCTGCTACTGGTGTATTTTGGTGTGGATGGTATAATTTTAGCTCTGAGCTGGCTCGGAGCCCTCAATTAATTATCTTAATCATTGTAAAACACATCTCAAAAATACCCAGTCAGTGCCTCCCACTATGTCATTTAGGAGAAAAAAAGCAAACAATATACTTTCTGCAAGACAGTAAGACTTAAATATGCTTGTCCAAACATAGGAAAACTTGTTTATTTTTCTGGCACACAAACGAAAGCTGTCTAAAGGCTGGTGGAAGAGCACCACACGCCAGCCAGGAGGAGCTGTGGAATTAGAGGCAAGACCTTGACCCATTTGAACCAGAATGGTTCTCGTGAGAGATTGCAGTCTCTAGCTCATCCAAAGGATGGTGCCTGCTCTGATATATAACATGCCAAGACACATAAAACAAGCCCAAGCTTCAGAATATACTGAGAATCTGAGCTCTGAAAACCAAGTCAAGGAACATCAAACATCATTAGCTACTGTGGGTTTCCTTTTTAGGTGAAATGAAATCCCAATCTATTGAAATTAACAGAAATTATGTTATTAACATCACTGGGAAAGAACTTCAGCACAGTTGACACAGTTCAAAAGACAATTTGATCCTTCATTTTCTATAGGAAGATGAAAATGCAAGGCTTCATGTTAAAGTACTCCACTTGCTTGATCTTTTCTGCTCTTCCATTTCAGACTCATATTCTGTTTTTCGCTCTTTCTTTTTTCTTCCATTCATCCCTTGTTCTGGATCACATAAATCATGTCTCAGCCTGTCTCATGGAAAACATGAAACAAGACTAAGACTTGAAGGCAGGCACAGTGAGCCAACTGCAACAACATAAGATGTAAAAATCAAGAGGCAGCAGTCTAAAGTTTCTTGATCCAGAAAAAGGAGATGTGGCTGACATAAACCAGAGTATAGCAAGCAGGATTATAAAGCCAAAGCTTCTGTTTTAAAAACATGTTCTTCTGCGCTGAAAATACGATTGGTAGCAAGAAGTAGTAAGCAAAAACATGTGTACAGAAATTCACAGCTTGGATTCTACTGGGTGTTATTTATTAAATTTGGAGCCACTAGTATGTTTCTTTGTCCCCACTGCAGAAGGAAAATAGTGGCACAGAAACAAAAGAAACTTGATAGATCACACACAGTCCTTACACCAACCTAAATGCAACACATCCATCCTGTTGGTTGTTGCCAATATTTAAAAAAGAACAGGTTTTGTATTAACAGGAGGAAGAGAGGTATTTGAAGACAGAACATTCATTTTTAGGCTTCTGATAACTGTGAAGTACTTATGTGTCTCCCGTGAAGCGCTGAGTGCTGTTCATTACCCTTGGAATCTGCATGGAGGCAGCTGGACTCCATTTAAAGTTGGGGTAGAGTCAGCAGCCAGAGCAGCACAGCTTTGGTGCAGGAGAGAAGTTCAGCTTTGCCTTGGCATCATGATTCCTAAGTAAACTGGAACTTTCCTCTGAAGTAATATGCGAGTCAGTGATGAGGCCACAGTTTGCACGGTAAAGTGTGGGTTTCATTTGTTGAGGAGTTACAAAAACAGCGTCACCTCTCATTCTACACCATGGTTGCTTAGTTGTTAATTTGTAATAATGGGCTGTTTTTCAATTACAGAAATGCCATGTCTTTATTTCTCTTTCTCAGTGCCATTTGAAATGCTCCCTGTCATTGACTGAGCACGCTTAGATTGTTGTCCCCTCTGTCACTGACCTTGTGCAGTTTGTCCATGACTGCAATACATGTTTGCGCAAGATCACCTAGAAGACTCTGGCCTCCTAAGTGTGCTATGCTTAAGCACCAAAAACTTTTCATGCTTTTAAATTATCTTTGATTTATTAATGTTTTTCAGATGGTGTTCTGTCTTTCCTCTCCTTATAAAAACAGTACTACACAGGACTTGGCATGTATGTATTCAGGGCTTTCCCCTGGAGAGAACAGCCTCCTTTCATGTTGATTCCATGATATAATGTACATTTTACAATCTGGCGAAATAGGAGAAAAAAAGCGGAAAGCAACGCAATACTTTTTGTCTGGCTTCTTGGTGAGGCATCACCTTTTAGTTTGAAAATAGAACATGAAGCAGCCTTTGTACATTCACTTCATGGTACACAAATTTGACCTACAGCAGTGATAACTTAGCCTTTTACTCTTTATATAAAATCAACTGAGAAATAATACTGTTATTTCTGGTTCCTCTAATAAACCTCATGTTGTCAATTAAGAACAGCAAGATGATATGATTATAAATACTTATGTTTTAGTTACTGCAAAACACTGACAGATAATGTGGTTTGTAATGTAAATCCTGGTCATGTCTCTAGGATACAAAATAGCTATGAATTATTATTACATATTTTTCAGAAAGCCTTTCAGAATAAAAACTGGAATTGAACACTTAAGAAAGTATGTGGGAGCTGTAGGAAATACCGTGTTATCCTTTATTAGATTATATCGGCATAAATAGGGAAAAAGGTTTAAAAGAAAGGGCAAAATATAACAGTAACATGTACGGCATTATAAATTCTTTATGTACGTGTGCATAATGCAAATTGACCAATTTGAAATAGTATTATTTATTTTTGAGATACATAAATTAATGTAGTTAAGAAAACTGCACTAGCAGGTGTGGCCCCAGTTCAATACATATGCACGTACCTAATCCACCCATGTAAACCTGTATCTACTTTTCTGAATTGAAGCTTGTGTCCAAAATTATCCTGCTAAAAGTGTCCCCATACCAAAACCATAAGGGAAACAATACGAATCCTACAACAAAGTTTTAACAGTCCTGAAAAACTAAGTCTCCAGTAACGAGAGGACTGTGATTGATACGTTAAATCAGAAGTGAAATTCAGTGAATGCTGACATTCAGTTACCCATCAGCGTGCAGAGATAAAGTATGCCAGTAAGAGCAGATGCTCAGGAGTAACTTGGTTTAGACTGCATCGTTTCCTTCCTTTTAAAAACCTAAGAAAACCTGCAGTGAATTCTTCACTTTCAAGAATACAGTTTTTCTAATACAGAGTTTCTCATCTACTTTAAGTTCATTATGACACTACAGTAAAATAACATTTACAAACTTAAAATGTACAGTTTTCAGATGTGGTTATTACTAAAGCTGAAATATTATTTAAAGCACTTGAGTTGTTATTACCTATAGAACTTTCATTCTTAATAACTCATTTTTAATACTGGAAAAAAATATGTAAAACCTGATACTTTAAAGGATGCCAGAATTATTATGTAATATTATATTTCCTTCCGTTATCATTTTCTGAGTCAGTTTGATTTATCCCAGCTTGGAATATTAGACTAGACATGAAGGGGTAGGAACATTCTTACAGTTAAAAAAAGTATATATACATATTCATATATATATGTATAGGTGCACATGAATCTCCTCTGGCTTCCGACTCTCTGCCAAGAAAATTTTCCTCTTGTCAGTCATTTGATCCTAATATAATCTTAGAATAGAGAAGACATTTTGCAGTTCAGAGTTCTTTTCCTTCACGCTGTTTTAACTATGGTTTATATGTAGGTAAATACGAGCCCTTTGTGGTTATATTTAGCTTAAGTATTAAGCTTTTCTTTTTACCTTTGTCTTGCTGAACTACTTGACATTTTCTGGGTTTTTCATGTATTCGTTATTTTGCTAAGCAGGCTGTTGACACTTTCTTTCGGAAGTTTTAAGAAATTTCAGGTATTTTCTTGTAAGATTAGATTCAGGCTGAGTGATTTTAGAGACCATTTTAAGTTTCTAGTATTATGAAATCTATCTCAAAGATGTTATACTTCAGTTTTCATGCAAAATGTTACTTGCATCTGATCACAGCTCTGCAAACTCATCTTGCTGCCTTCTTAGCTTGCAGCGTCTAGCATTTGAAGTGTTCTTTCTATTCATAAAATAGGAAGAGCACTGAATAGCCGTTCAGGGTTTGCCAAACTCATTTTTTAATATATCGGAATTCTGCTTTGGAGAGACTGTTTCAAGTAATAGAAAACAAATTTTGGCCCTGTACTGTTCATCTTGTACTTTACAGACTGTTTCTCCTCTCTTACTCTGCCATCCATCGCCTCACAGGAAACTAACGGGAGATGCAGAGTTTTCTTGCAAAGGATAGATTATATAAGAGTGAAACAACTCTGCTTGATTTTCATATAATTGCAAGTTAAATTGCAAGACTGGAAATCGGGGACGAGTACATTTTGCATCTGAAATGATCAGATTCAGCATCAGAGATCTTGATACAGTTCTCATGGAACAACTCTTCCTCCAAATTGTTCACCTCTCCTAAAAAACCAGACTTGCAGACGCACTGTAATCCTTAGCCAATATTGTGTAAAACAACTGCTGGTGTTCCTGCAGCAGCACTTGTTAGTTTTACTAGTAGTGTTACATTTCCAAAGTGACAATTCCGTGTTAGCTCATTTGATAAATGCTCTTTGACCAGATATGAATCTTTATCTCCTCCTAAAGGCTAAATATTTCTGCATGTTTGGAATTAATTGCATTAGCTTCACGAATCTGTTTTGTGATCTTAAAGCTCCTACGGGTGTTTTAATCTGGTGTTTGAGGTAACTTTCCTGATCAGCCCCCAAGCTTCATCCTGTAGTTGTGAACTGGAGTTGACTAGTTCACTAGGTTGACTTAAAGCTGTTTGACTGTGATTGTTGTTGCTTGCCTTCTTTACGGATCACAGATTTTATGTTGGATAAAACTTATAAAAAGTCAAGTAATGAACAGGCAAGAAATAGAATTTATCTAAAATTTGCTAAAACCTTTTATTGTCCCTAAAAGCATAAGCGTGACCTTCTGCTGAAGTGGTTAGAAGTTGTAGCCACAGGGAATCTTTCACACAGATTTCATTGCAAGATTGAAGCTAAAGTGAAAGGCCAGATAGTTTACAGCCATTCTGCAGCCTACGGACCAAAAAAATTATAACTACCGGAGTAAGTTCAAGCTGTTAGCGATTAAAGAAAGACTGTCATCTTGCTCAGTGTTCTGTCCGTGCAGAGCTTGTTGAAAATTCATGAAATGCAGCATTAGTGACATTTCCAGGGTAATGTACAACCTACTGTAACAGAGAATTACCTAGAAGTAGAGATTCCACTATTCTGACTTTTTCTTAATAGGCATGTTAATTGTATTATGGACTTTCATTTTTATTCCTCGACTGTTTCCTAAGTATTCATGTGTTTACATACAGAATGTTTTAAATAGCTGCTGCTATTACCAACTTAAAAGCTAGTTTTTCTTTCTTACACATTTTCGTTTAGCAAAAGAAGGTTCTAAAATTCCCAGTTATGTTTTTCATCTTGTGCCTTCAGGGATATCACACTGGTGTCTTGTTGGAATCTAGTAAACTGGTTTTAGTGATGAAAAGAAAAAAAAAAAATGTACCTAGCTGTAGCACTTTTTATGTTTTGATCTCAGGCGACCTTAGAAAGGAGTTTAATATCGTCACCTGAATTTTACTGAGAAGGAACCTGGACACAAGAGAAGGAGGTAGTGACTTATTCAGGTTTTCTCAGTAAGGCTGTGACAGAAATTGAACCTTTGTCTCCTGAATCCTAGCCAAGTATTTTCTCCAGCCTACTCTCCTTCTGCACAGGAGCGCAGTTTCCAAAATGCTGAAAGACATAAATAGCAGACGATGTAAACAGATGTAAACGAAGTCACAGTTTATGAAATCCTGGCTCCACTTAAGTCGGTGGCGAAACTCCCTTCAACTTCAATGCAGTCAGGATTTTCATCAGGTCAGACTAGGTTTTAAAGAAAACAGTGCCATATTTATACTACTGGGTCTTTCAAATCTGATCTCATTACTTTTTTGCTATATACAGTTTGAGTTGCTGTAGGCTCTCTAATTAAACTAATTTGCTGGAAGCTTATATTTCTTAACCAGACCTTAACACCTTTCTTTGAATTCCTTTTGCTTTAAAGAAAAAATATGTACTGACTGTTCTGAAACATACTAAGCTTGGGTTTTATCAGCATCATTCTGAAAAATCTGTTTTCTTGGCTTGGTCCCTTTGTATTGTCATTATATGGGTATTGTATCTGCTGATAGCAAATTTCACTGTTACTTATAGGTACAGTTAAATGAAATATATTTTCATTTATGTTGTGGCCACAGAGTAGGATGAAGAAAGATTGAAATTTGTAAGTGTGTTTTGGATTTAGAGCATTCATGTTTGCTATTAAAACTTACTGATAGCTTTAAAGGTTAGCACAAATTAATTTTGCTCAGTAAGTAGTAAACTTACTAATAATTTGTGAATTAGTAATTAAAAGTTTAGATGAACAGCTAAGTTTGTGGTAGTGGCTCTGGCTATTCACTGTCTCTAGTCTGATTTTATTTCTTTCATTTTTTATGATTAAACTGAGCATTTTCCTCCTTCAAATAATAGTCTGTGGCAGTGGGAAATGAGAATGCACTGAGACATAGAAGACAAGGAAGCGAGTTTGTGGCAAAATGAGATAATCTGTGACCAATGAGAAGGAATTGGTCTCAGAATAACCAGTGTCTTTAAAAAAGCCTGGGAAAGAAAGTACTTTTATTTTCCTTAATGTTTGTAAGGAAACTTACAAACTGCTGTAAGCAGTAAAGGCCATATAGCGAGCTGTCATACAATCATAAAATAGTCTCTTACACGATATATTGATACTGAGTTACACAAAGTCGCTCACAGGAGGGCAAATGCTTTCTTGAAAAAAAATATTTCTTGAGGATAATATTCCTCCCTTCTCCTTTTCATCTACTCATCACCTTCAGAGAATTCTGGCTAGTACCGAATTTAATGAGAGGCTTCCAAAAAGAATATGGCTTATTATTCCTCACAGGAGAGTCTCCTCTCTTTGGAAAGAAATGGTGACCAGGATCTAAGTCTGGAAATGCTTATGAGAGGTGAGAAATTCAATTGAACATTACATAAAATTGAAGAGTGAAGGTCAGAATAGGACAAATTATAATGTATAAGTAGTGGTAGTTTCCTGAGAAGTTGCCTTTTTTTTTGAAATTTCGGAAATCAAAGTGTTAATGAACTGTGCCTGCACCATATCACAGTATCCTTTCCAAAATATCACCTCTAAAAATATACTGCAGTAACGTTAGAACAGTGAACTGAAAAGCAACTGATACAGAAATTAAACCCATCCACTTGTCCTGCAAAAGTGAAATTATTATTGTTTTGACATGTGGTGCCATGGACCACACAGGACGTGTATTTCATTTTCTTTTGACAACTTGGATTCGGTAGTTTGGTTTGTTTTCTAGCAATGTGTTTGCTATAGAAAATATTTCATATTACGGAGCTAACATACTATTGATCAATAAAAGGTGTTGGCTTACACAATATATGTAGAGCCACATTCAAAGCGGTAGATACTGACATGTTACATGGAAACTGGAACTTCAGTATCATGTAAGTAAACTATTCTATATATAAACAAAGGTATGTAGCCTATTCTTACAATGGGAGAATTAAGTCTTGCTTATTAAAAAGGTTTTAGTGGCTGTGACAAAGACCAAAGACTAAAAGTTAAGCATTTTTGAGAATCCTGTGACTTTAGGGCAGGCTTTTGAAACACCGCATAAATAAGACGAATTTTGTAAGTAAAGCACCAGCAGTGTATGCACATGACCTGTAGTCAAACCCATGAAATAGTACTGGTAAAGTGGAATTATATAGGCTGTGCTCTAAGAATTCATAATAACAGTAACATAACCAGTGGAGCATTATCAAGAGTCAGTGATGTGATTGTATTGCATACACTTAAATCTTATTTCTTATTGTCCAAATTAATATTAAAGTCATACTTACATTATCCTTTCTAGTACGGATGTGTCAACACCTAGTATACCTAGGTGTTGACACCTAGACACATGCCAAACTGTATCTGTCTCTATAATAGACTATATTCTCCGATTTTTTTTTCTTAACGTATTAGGCTAAAGCTAGCAATGTGAAGTGTGACAGTCATTGGCATTAGGTAAGCATAGCATATAAATTTTACAAGTACTTGAAGAAAAATTGAAAAGCTACTCAATCTCAGAATGGTTCTTCCTGAAAACATTCAATTCTTATCATGTAGTAAGTCCAAATATTGAGAAGGCACATAATTGTCAGCACTCAGGCATTTTTTGTGTCTGACGCTATTCTATATTTATACAAGCAAGTGATAATTTCTTTTTTGATGCTCATAACAAATGAAGAGTTAATACTGGGCTTTTCTGCAAAATTACCATGGATTTTCTTTAACAGCAGTGATGCCTTTCCTTGAGTTATCTTGAGGCAGGATAACTTTGCCTTGCTGTGCTCTGGCTGGCTGCCTTTATCTAGAAGACATTTTTATTGATTCAAAAGGTGACAGAGAACTGTCAGGACTGAAAGACCTGTTTTTAATTGATGGTTAAACGAGCTTGAACCAAATCAGAAGAAAAACCAAAAGACTGCCAGCTGTGTGTTCCTCTTTTGATCTCTTAAAATAGGTGCTATGTGAGGTTAATTTCTTTATGTCCCACTAGCCAGTATAGTCTTTTTGTAGGTAATTACAGCTACATCTAGGAGTTGGTATAGTGCCAGAAAGCATTCCCAGTTGTCAGCATTCTCTGTACTGTCCTGTGCAGATTTCAGGAGGGTTTTGGGTTGGGCAGACTAGCAGATCACTTAGGCCAGACTCTCATTTGTATCAGGTGTATTCGTTTTCTTCAGTGCTTGTTGAAACCTTATCACGTGCTCTTGGGGACATGATGACCTTATTGAAATTACTAGTTTTACCATTGACTTAGAATGGAGTCAGAATTACCTTCTTTAATTCAGTTCCATATTTAAAATATTTTTTGCATTTCTTGTATTGATTAGGGTTTGCCTAAAACAGATGAACAAGTTCAGTATTAAAATCAGCACCATAGAATCCCATACCTATCGAGGACAGTAAGTGTGAAAGAAGATAGCTTTCTAAACCAGGCAGATCATAGTTATCCACCTACAAGTATCCCCAGTCCAGAGATTCAGTAGTTTGCTATATGAATGGCTTTTCTTTAACACTCTTCGATGACACCTCTGTAGGCTACAAGCGTTATCTTCTGCATTACATGCTGCTACTGCATGCAATTATTTAAAACTCTTTAGCCGAACCCCAGAACATGAGAACTGGCAACCTGTTCCACCAGAATCCTTTCCCCATGTCCCAGCTACGACGCTTTATAAAGATTCTGTGCCAGTAATCATATAGAGGTAGGGAAATATATCACTGAATTAGCACCTCTTACTTTCACAAAAGCAGATGAAGGTTTACTTTGTGACCCATAGTTACATTACATTAGCTAGAGCAGAACCAATATATTAGTCTTAGCTAAATTTGGTTCTTTAGGGCTAAAAGTATGTGCATATAGCTTACGTGACAGTGTGCATATGATGTGCTTGCTGCATAAAAAATTACTTCTACGGTGCATCCATTTGACTGCCTCATCTACACGCTGCCCTTCAAATGTCGCCCCTAAGAACGACCACTGACATGCATATCCTTGGGCAGATTTAAATAGCTTCCTTTATTTTAATTAACCTGTCAGAGAAAGCTTCTTTGTTTTCAGCACTTAAAATTAAGCTTGGACTAAAGTCTAAATTTAGCCCCGCGGCCATGATAAATGTGAAGACCAATCACTTTTATAAGGGTTTTGAAATGCTCTCACAGTTGCAAAGATAAGAGGAAATGCAGACTACAAAGTAGCAGATCTAAGTAAGAAGCTTCCAGTTTATATTGTTGCTTTTCTGATTATAATTGCTTTTAAGTAGCTAATCTATTTCCTTTGAAACTTCTTCCAAACTAGAACCGCTGAACGGCAAACTTCTGTATTCTGCAGCTTTTCAAAATTAAACTCTTCTGAGCAATGGGAGTGACAAGCCAAAGTTTACTAGACAAAGAGATTGTAATATATCTCTAAATAAAGTGTGTCTAAAGCGTTCTGCTGTTACAAGTGTTACATTTTCGCTTTATTGTCTTTTATGAACATTGATTAAATTTCCACTTGAAGCTGGTGTTTTGAGACTGGAAAACCGTTCCTGAAGAATTTGGAGTAGGAAGGATTAGCTGCTCATTTCATGTAAGGGACTTTGCAATGGAGTTGTCTGCAGTAATAACTCAATTAACCAGAGGTCCATTTAAATTCTGTGTTGCTATTATAAACAAGAGTGACGCAATTCACAGTTGCCTGGAGAGCTAGGATAAGATCAATTTTGTCTAACTGCCTAAAAGATGTTAACTGTTTTGTTTAACCTAGTGACCTACGTTCTTTATGTTGGGCGACAGACACCTCCAAGGGACCCTTCATCCTATAGTGTATTTTACAATGGGATTAATAATCTTGTGGAACAGAGGGCTGTTTTTCATTAGATGTCTAGCTTTTAAACTGTTAAATCACATGAGAATAATTCCATCCTAAATTTAAAACAAAATCTGTTCTTGGTGCAAACCAGTGGTTTTGAATTTGAATTTTCAGGTTTTAGAAATTACGTTTGTAACACTTGTGACTAATATTAATGAATCACTGTAAAGTCTTGTAAAGTAGTCCTCCTAGACGCAATCAAGTCAGAATTAGAACAGTAATTGTGAATAGTGTGAATTGTGCCGTTCCTTTCAATGGGCATATCATTTTGGTAGATCTGCGCTGAAATCTCAAGCTGTCACTATAGGTACCAGCCCTACTAACTGTTCCATGCCTGATTCTTTTAGAGAAAATCTCAGCTAGTAACTATTCTGCATCTCAAACAGCCATAGTGTTGTCTCTCTCATCTAGCTGCCACATTTCCCCAGCCATTCTCTGACTGCATGACAAAACTATATATATACATATATATATATATAAAACAAATACCCAGGTCCTGAAAATGCGGTGGTAGTATAAATTATGTTAATTTTACACTTCACTTTTTTGTAGTATATCTGATTGCAATCTTTATTTTGCAAGGTAAAATAATATAATTCATTAAGGAGCTGCAGAATTCAAGGCTTAGAAAATATACTAAGTCTTGAGATAGCATGCCTGTACAATTGATTTGTAACTATTTAATTGAAAAAAAAATAATTCAGTCTAATCACTTTCAGCGCATGAGTTATATTCAGCCCGTAAAGTCCTTATTATTCGTACACAGAGGGATGTGTCCAATGATTAAGACCCCAAGGATTTGGTTGATAGAATAATCTGCATTTCTAAAGAAAAAATAAGCAGTAGGGTATTTAATTCTTTAAAAGAAAAGTTGTGATGCATGTCAAAGCGTAACACTGACTCATAGTTTTAAAAACAGTATCTGCAACTTGCTTGTCCATTGGCTGGTTCACTTGTATATCTGTAATGTACAGTCTTGATCTAATAATTGCTAATTATGCAGTTGTTTATCAGCTCATTTGAAACATCCTGAAATTCAGTCTAGCTCAGCAAATTGCTGTGCTTAAGGCGTTTTTACGTTCTAGGAAATTATAATATCCCCAGAAGGCGAAGAATTAATAATAAAAATCCCCTTTTGTAAAAGATTATCATTGCGGAGCAAATGGAGCAGATCTTCCCTATCTTAGTGCATTTAATATTCTCATTTTTTCCTATGAAAGTTTGATGGAAAGACTATGTGGGGATCACTGTTTTATTAACTTGTTAAGAGACAAATTTACTGAACCAGTGCAGCATATTGATTTCAGTGTCTGCTGTATGGAAAAGCAGCCATAGTAATGGATGACTTCTAGACATTTCCATA
Source organism: Rissa tridactyla (assembly GCF_028500815.1). Classification (NCBI taxonomy): domain Eukaryota; kingdom Metazoa; phylum Chordata; class Aves; order Charadriiformes; family Laridae; genus Rissa; species Rissa tridactyla. The sequence continues at coordinate 36,445,657 of NC_071469.1, read as the reverse complement.
TGGAAACTAGCTCATTCTTCAGGCGTTTTGTGATCTTGATTTATCTGTTTAGGCTGGCATTAAGGAGTTAGTGATTAAAATTACAAGGATGCTTTCTTGTTTATTACTTAGAAGTTTTCCTGCCTTCCAAATAATTTCTTCCTAATACGCCCATCCTTATGGAATCCTTTGTAAAGGATTGCAGAAGCAAATCCACAGTTTGTCTCATTCTATTGAAAACAATGTTCTGGCCAGTAGATTTCAGGTTTGATAGGCAACAAACAGAAATTAGAACACTGCATGCAGCACATTTTTGATCAGTTATCAAACATAATTCAGCTGATCAAGCATGCAGCCATCTCTGGACTGGGGGAGCTTAATATAGTTCTTAAAATCTTCTAATACAGATGGCTTGATCTAATTATCTTTGTAGTTACAAACATACAAATGTAAATATCATTCCTAAGATATTCAATGAGGAGGAGAGAGGTAGCTGTCAAAATAACTTGAGTTGCTATGCTCTAGGTACTCAAGTCCATAAGCATACCTGTGTTACAAGTTTTATTTTTTGCTTTATTTTTGGGGGGAAAAAAAAAATCTTGCTGCTTAATCTAGGAGCCCAGTGCTGGTTTTATTTCCATTATTCATTTTGGCATTGCATGATTCAAGTATCAGATTAAAAAAAAAAGATCTCAGAGAGTATGGAGGTATCTGTGGTCCTTCACCCTACGAAGTGAGTGATCCTTGTAGGCAAGGGCTGAAATCATAGTGACACAATTCAGAAACTAATCTTTATATATCTGCGCTCTTACCATATTTTTGGACAAATAGAAAAGTTTGTAAGTTTATTTCTCAGATGGCTACGTTGATCTCTCAGGAGTCACAAGCTGATTTCTACTAAGAAAACTTAATCATCTAGGTCAAGGTCCAAGCAACATTAAGACTACACGGTTAAGTGATTTACAGGAATTTATTATGTATTTTTGGGGGGCAAGCCATCAAAATATATTCTGGAGTTTTTTATCAAGCCTGGCCTTAGAAACTGAAACATTTTACCTCTGTAAGGTGCATGTGATGCCTTCTTTTCTATTAAAAGTCTTATCTTAGAGGAAAAGGGTTTCTATGATGCATTTTGTGCAGAAACGGTTTACTGCACTGGGTGACGAAGAACCTGTACCACAGCTGGTTGAAGTTTTTATCCTAAATTTCAAAAATATGAATAATTTCTCCGGAAAAAGAAATAAGTGTAGCATTTCCAAGTCAGTAAAATTTACTTCTGACATAAGTTCAGATCAATATTTATTATTTTTATGTATGTTATCAGGAACGGAGTTTTAGAAGTAGCAATCTTGTGTGTTCTTGTGGATATACAGTGACCTACTTTATACATGTGGACAGAACTGTGTCTGTAAAAGTGTGTAAAGTGGGTGTGTAATGTAAAACATAGTTTAAAAGAGTCTAATTGAGGGATGCATTGAAGCAGCATCTCTTACATAAGCTCTCAGATATACTAAGGCAGTAACAATTATTCATCAGTGCATCTCAAAGCATTTCACAAAGGCAGGAAAGTATTTTCTCTATTCTAAAAAATGGAAGTATGAAATTCAGAGATTGATTTTACAAAGCGTCAAGAGTTGCAGTTGCTCAGAAACACAAAAATCAGACACAAAGGTCCTGACTGAGACTTAAGGGGACACCTGTCTTTACAGCAGTGGGAGCCCTTGCAAAGAAGGCATAGCTCTGTACGTGTTGTTGAAGCCAAAAGAAGTTGCCCAAGGACTGTCAGCAACTCGGTGTCAGAGCTGGCAATGGCATTTCTGCCCCTTGGCTCTTTATGCTGGGTCCTTTCCCTCGACCACCACTTCATTGACCGATTGACTGAAGTGTGAAATTGTCGCTGTTTTCCCCCTATCAACATTAAAATAACAGGTAAGGAGAACTGAATATGAAGAGGTGGTTCATTTGAGGAGCACTGACAAGATGCGCTGTACGCAAGTGAGCCAGCAGTGCTTTATGACACGTTCAGAACTTGGAGACTGAATTACAGTTTCAGTAATCATCAGTTCCCCTTCTTCTCTGTCATTTCTTTGTTTAATATATTGCATGGAAGAGACTTATGGTACAAGTTTTATAAGCTTGTAATAAAAATATAACAACTGTTGTATTAAATTATTTAAGTTGTAAACCATTGTAAAAAGCAGAAAAAGTTATATCGACGTGGAGCCAGAAAAAATTATGATGATGGAGTATAAAATATACTGTGCTGATTACTACAGAATTTTTGCCCAGTTTAGCATATTGTAAATCTTCGGTTGGCCTTAAGAATGAAACTGCGAGTAGATTTTTCTAAAGGATTGTGGCAAGTGGTTTAAGAAAAATGAAGCTAAAATCAGATTTATAATTTAAAAACAAATCAGCAAAAATGTGACAGCAAACAAAAAAATATCTAAAAGGTCAGAGGAGAGAAGCGTGGTGGCAAAGCGAAGGATCAATGAACTTAAAAATTCTAGATTTCCCCTGAGAGAAAGCTAGAATTCTGGAGGAATAAATAACCAACTTTTATATTTTAAGCAAGTAGATTATTATTTTATTCTTTTGTGCTATGCTTTACTAAAAAGAGATGTGCCAATAACTTTGCATCTGGCAGTATTGATGTTAGTAGCATTAGAAGATGGTAGATTTACCTAAATTAGTTGCTAAAATTACAATCGGAAACATTTGCAGGAGGACACAAATACATTTAGCAGGAAGTTCTGACCATACGTTATAAGATCTAGTTAGTTTTCCGTTCTTCGGCCTCTTTGCTCTTGGTAAGTCAAAAATGAAACTGATTAGATGACGATGATGATATAATAATAATAATAATAATTTAAAAAAACAACAACCTTTAGCATCTTCATGTTTTACCTTTCTGTCTTACCGGATTTTTTAGAGCTTTAATGACCCAAAGTGTTCTTGTGGCAGGTTGTAGAGGAGTTTTCTTTGCCCTGCAAAGTGATTTGGCAAAAATTCAGCTAGGCTGAGCATATTTTGTTGCCTTCCTTTCTATCAACATGTGCTTTCTGCAAAGGAGAAAAAGAGGTGATGGCCTGATTCTAATGAATCTTCCTAGCAGTGGTGTAATTGAAAAACTACCTTGAAAGAGAAGCCTTTTTAAAAAAGAACCCACCTACTCATCCAGCCAATGTAGCGTAGAAAATACTGGTAAGACCACTCCGGTGATGATGTTCCAGGAGAAGAGTGTCTCTCTGTGAACAGATGTTGATGGCCTGTCCTTCTCACTACCCTGTTCTGCAAAGCAGTGGGTATGATAGTCCCTGACAAGTTAAGGCCCATGGCATAAAGTATCAGTGTTGACCAAAGAGAGGGCTGTGTGGGCATCTTTGCTTTCCTTTAAAACTGACATCTCTTCTTGAAGAATTTATTTCCCTCTAGCGGTACTGCAGCATTGTTAAAACCAGATCTCATACCACAGATCACATCCTCAGAACAGAAGGAGGCACAAGGATAAATCAAAAGCATGTTTCGCTGCGCCTTATAGGTTGGCCTTCTGTTTGTGGGAAAGATAAAGGTCACCCTTCCATCACTCGCGCTTCATATTTGTTAAAAGTGGTTAAAGCATCACATCCGTTTTCCTTCTGAGCATTTTCAGTTTCGTTAATTCAGTATCTCTTTGAGCTGATGTAGTTTTTGGTGGAGATGTGGCTTAAGGCTCCAGAAGTAGCAATTCCTGTTGAAAGAGCCAGTGTTCAAGCAGAGGAGCCATCGGTGCTGCTGACTGACTGGTCACCTGTGGGTGCTGGCCCACCTGGGGGGTCTGGAGACTGGCCCACCTGGGGGAACCTGTAACCCCTAAGCAACAGGGAGATGCGGGCAGCTTTTCCACTCGCTGCTGGGCTGTGCTCTGCACTGTACCTGTCACCCACGTGGCTATAAATCACAGAATCTACAAGAGTCACGGAAGGCAGTGCAATTTGTATCATTCCAAAAGGCCTTCCCCAGAGGCTTTTTTAAAAACAGGTGTTTGGGCCCGTGTATTTTGGTGATGAAAGGTTCTTCTTTTTTTAATATATTTGTCTAATAATTTAACTTTGTTGCAGCCTTTTGTGATACGCCGTGGTATAAAATATGCAGTAATGTTTATTAAGCAATCATAAGACAGTCAGGTGTATAGCCCCTTGACAGTTATGACAGACTATTTTGGCATAAAGCCCACAAATGATTTTCAAGTAACCTGTAAACCAGCCCAGCTGTTGATATTGGTGGAAGAATGGTAGAGGCCTTCCAGCAGCGAAGCCGTTTGACCACAGAGCAGGCGGAAAACGTGCAGTTTCTGGGACTGTGATTTTTAACTTCCAGAGATCCAAACGCAGTGCGAGCAAAAGGACGACTCCGTTCTTGGCCACTGTATTGTTGTTTGTAAGCGTGCTCACTGCGGTGTGCTCTCGAGAGGAAGATGAGGTGGGTCAGAATTTGGGGTCAGTTGTTGGCTTTTCCACAAGTTACCTTAACAAAATGTATAATTTTGGCACTATGACTCAGTTCCTACCCGTGCTACTTTCCTTTTTCAGGTCTGTGTGGTTTTTGTGTTGATGGTAAATTCTTTGTGGTAGACCTTGTCTGTTATTTAGTGTTTATTCAGTGCCTGATAAAATGACACGTAAGTCTTGCTGAAGGCTTTTATAAATTATGCTGTTAATAACTTCAAGGTAGAGAAAAAATGACTTGCAGCTCACATCACTATGTGGCCAAGTTTCAGACCCTTTCTCTTTCATTTTGCTGTCGGTTGACACAGTTGAATGACTCTCCCAGTCTCCTGTTCCCAAATCTGTAACAAACTATGAGCTCGCGTTACACAGGAAGCGCTAGCACCGAGATTTATTTGTCATCCTTGGAGGCCATGAAGAGGAATAAAAGACTTTCATCTCTCTCCTTTTCTTCCTTGACTGTGGGGAATAAGAGGGTACTGATATCTTGGGTCTCTGCCATACAGGATAAAAATCCAATTAATGTAAATCTGCCAGATGAAGGGGAGGTAGTTGTGTGGCTATCAAGAGCCCACAGACTGCTGGGTGGATCATCAGCAACCTCCAGCAGCATGATTTCCCCATTAAAACAAGCTGGGTTTTGTTCCACCTCTACATACTGGTCTACCCTTCTTTTTAGCTTGCTCCAGCTAATTTTGCAGAAGCTGTCAGATGCAGCAGTAATGAAATTTTAGTCATTTGTAGACTCACTCTAGGATTAAATTGGTGACCTCAGGACAAAAGGCAGTGAATGCCACGGCCACTCTTTGTTACCTCTTCCAGGCAGCTTTGATTACTCTGTGCTGTGAAGCCAGACCTGGATCAATATGAATGATCTTCATCGACCTAATAATGTATTTAACATGTTCGGTGCACTTTTATCTGGTTTTGTTACAATAAGTTGTTTACATTAGTGCAGCAGATTGATTTAAAGTTTCAGAGCTCTTTACAATGGTAAACATCTAGAAATAACCTCATTAGTTTGCACGTGATACTATATATAAATATGTAATCTACTGTGCAAGCTCCTTGGCAGGTGTAAATTAGCATAGCTACAATTTACAGAAGTTGAGAATCTGGCCTAGAAGCTGAAAACAGTTATTCCATCAATATTATTTTAAATGGTCATGGCTTAACTTGACATGAAGCAAGGACCGTATGATCTTCTCCATACCCAGTCTGAAGATGCTTAGCACAAAGTCTTCTAGAAACCTTTTCTGTTATTTGTAGACTAAATTCTCCCACCAGCAGATGTATGTGGTGTCTACTGATTATATAAACATCTCTTCGTGGTCAGGCCTTTTGGATGCACTATGTCCAATCAGATATTTCTTAAACCCATCGGTATTAGAGACTACTTAGCAGCCTTGAATAAAGGAACAAACATGGAAGCTGTACCAAACATATCGTTTAAGGATGTCAAAGCACTTAACAAACATTGTTACAACTGAGTCCATGTGTACCCACTGAAGGACATATTTGCTTCAGTATGTCTCATGACAGCTTCTTAAAAAATATACTTAAGTGAATTTAACACTTGTGAAAGGTGACAGATTGACAGGCCCTGGAGATAAAAGTTCTTGAATTACCAGCAGGCACAGCCGAGCTTCCCACACACACTGCCCCACCAGTGTCCCCAACCCTACCTGGAAGGCGCAGCGACCAACTGTCCCACAGCTTGCAAATCTGCGCCATCTCCTGCTCTTGGACTATGGGCCAAGAGTCAGTAGCTGTAATGTGACCTAAAGGGGAAAAAGCAAGTTCCATAATTACTGCACAGGTGCTGGTGCAGTTGATCATTTTCACACCAAGTATTCAATTAATCTAAAAAAAAAAAAAAAAAGAAAGTGCACATTTATCTGATTTCACATACAACAAAAAACGTGTGTGTGAGCTTCTCGTGAATCCTGCGGTTTCATCTGTCCGCATGGGCACATTCAGATGAATATATGAGCAAACAAGTGCTTGCACATACTGTGAAGTGCATTCTTAGATGCCTCTTGAAAAAAGGGTCCTTAGTGTTTCATATGTTTGTAATAATCTGTTGCCATTCATAACTCATCCCTGCTCGGTGTCATCCCAGCCCATCCTCCCCAGAGGATTTGAACGCAGCTGGCACACAAGTTCAATAACCATCCGCCCCTTAAAGAGATTGGGTCGTTACGGGCTTGAAAGATAGCACACAGGGAAAACAGGCTCGTGATCTCTGCACTCGTGTCATGGTTTTAGAAAAAGCACAAGTTCTTCCCTGAGCGATGGTACTCAGAAAGTTCAGTCCTCTGTTCCCTTTGAAATTATATTTAGACCTCACTGTGAGCACTGGAAGGGCATGCTTAAGTGTTTCTTTATTTAGTGCAGAAGGTTAATGGCATTTTAAACAAAAGTGCACATTTATAACCTTGTATAGGCCGATTCTCAACCTGTATGTAGGACATGCCTAAAAACAGAACACTGGAAAACGCAAAGTGATGAGTTTTCATGCTCTGCTATTTTCTAAGCTATAGCCAGCAGCTTGACAGAATTATTATGGAAGCTAAACCTTAATTCTTTCTACTGAGAAACAGCCATAACTAATGCATAGAAGAGCTCAACAACATTTGTTTGTCTTTAAAGGAGTCACATTTCTTTCTGCAACTTGCTGTTGATGTGCATGATAACATACTTCTATCCAGAGAGAGTTAGGTGGCCTGTAGTTGTTTTAGGGATGACATTTGGGATTGAAATTGTAATTCTTATAAATATCAGCATAAAACCTTACTTGATGATCATTCCCTGATTGTCTTACCTCCTCAGCATTCCCGGTGCATCTGTCGCACTGTACAGCTTTAGGAAGAGTTCATACCAGCTTTCCAACTAAGCTGAAGTTTAGGTTTCAAAATCTGGGAGGAAGTTCAGGAGAGAATGTGTACTTGGGAGAGGATTTTTTGAGACGGCAGTATCCATGAACTCTGCTTAAATACCTTACCTCATTCAGCCGCAGTTCTCCTGTGTGGGCTGTCTGACGGAAAACAGAAATGGACCATTTTAGGTCATCTTCTTCACAGGCTTGTTCTCTTTAGTCCATGGTTTCTTGTTTTGGTTAGCCTAGTTTCAAATATTCAATGTAGCTGAGTCAGGTTGTGTTTGGGGCTGGGGTTTTTTTGTCTGCATGTATTTGCACGGTACCCCAACAGTGTTTTCATCTCATTCATTTTATTACGCAGTTCCTCATTTTAACTATATCATGTTATAAATTCCGCTTCAATCTGCTACTTACTAGCTGCAAGTACTACTAAGTCTTTTTTCATCAAGCACCTTTTTAAGATTTTTTTGAGCTAGTAGGTGGCCTTTTGCTTGCAGAAAGGCAAAAGCCTTTTCTTGTCTGCACTAAGAGGGGAGGAGGAGAATGCCAGGGACCTTCTCTTACAGAATGATAATACTCCACTCACAGAAAAAGAGCAGAGGAAGGGAAATAAATGTTTACCTGGTTTTCCTAATATAAGGAATATATTTCCTAATATATTTTCCTAATTTTGTATAGTTTTTCTAATATATAAGTATAGTATACTTGGGCACCACTGAAAACATTATTTAGAAGCAAAGGCTTCCTAAAATTTACCTACCCCAATCTGAAGCTCTGCGGATGCGTCTCAGTTCATTAGTTTGAAAACTCTTTATAGATGTGAAGTATTATTTTTAATTTTGTTTAGGAAAGGACAGAAATTAGAATTCCATATTAGGGAAGGAAAGGAGAGAGGCTCTTTCATGACTGAGTTAAACAGAAGGCTTCAGAAGAATAGAAGGGGGTTGGTTCGTTCCCATCTTCATGTAACTTGAATTACAGGGTTTAGTAAGTGAAACGGATCATAAGCTAAACCCTGCAGAGTCCAGAAAGCTCTAATTAACGCCCACAGCGAGTAACTTTTCTGAAATTGGTCTTTAATCAAACTTTGCTCTGAAAACAAAACAAGGTATCGTGGCAGCTTGATAAAAGAGATGCGTTGCTAAGGCTGACAGGCCCACAATCAAACCAGCACTAAAAATAACTGTTTTGTCTACTAATTTTCTTTCAGATGCTAAAAAAATGCATTAGCTACAGTCCAAAAAAACTTCCATGGTTACTGAGCCAAGTGACTCAGCTCTAGAAAAGTGAGGTTCCTATAAATGTTAATGCCCTCCCTGATTATGAGTGAGCCCTCTTTCCTTCCCACACCCTCCCATCGAAGCAGAGGAACAGCAGAGAGGTTGGTGAGGCCGGGAGGGGAAGAGGCAACTTCTGGATTCCTTCAGAGCTGGTCATTTGAGGCCAGCTGCCCCTCTCCTCTTGCTGCTGGTGGTGCAGAGTGCAGGCACCCTCATTGACTAACAAGTTTGCATTAAGATAAGCCAATCACTCATCTTTCTTGTGTCTCCCATGAACAGTAAGGTCCATGGCTGCCGCCTTGCACACTCACAACTTCTCCTCGCTGATTCTGAGAGCAGGAGTTATCAGTAAGTCATGCAGGGAAACACAGCTTGTTTTCCTCTTCCTCTGCGCAGCTGTAGAAAGAGTTGCTCAGACTCCTGTGGGTACCCATCCAAGTCTACAGCAACTTTTATTATGTTTTCACCACATCCTGTGTAAAAACATTGCTACAACTGGTTTTTTCAGGTTTGGGGTAGATTCCAAAGGGACAAGAAGTTCACTGCACAAACAGGATTAGCAGTAAAATATAATAAAACTATAGTCTTCTCTTGACAGTGGATTTTTGTCTCAGTACAAGAAAGACATGGACCTGTTGGAGCAGGTCCAGGGGACAGCCACAAAAATGATGAGAGGGTGGAACACCTCTCCTATGAGGACAGGCTGAGAGACTTGGCATTGTTCAGCCTGGAGAACAGAAGGCTCCAGGGAGACCTTATTGCAGCCCTTCAGTACTTAAAGGGGGCCTACAGAAAGACGGGGACAGAATTTTTAGTAGGGCCTGTTGCGATAGGACAAGGGGTAATGGATTTAAAGTAAAAGAGGGTAGATTCAGACTAGATACAAGAAAGACATTTTTCATGATGAGGCTGAAACACTGGAAGAGGTTGCCCAGAGAGGTGGTAGATGCTCTATCCCTGGAAACATTCAAGGTCAGGTTGGACGGGGCTCTGAGAAACCTGATGTAGTTGAAGACGTCCCTGCTCTTTGCAGAGCTCTTTGCAACCTCCCAACCCTTCAACCCAAACTATTCTATGATTCTGTGGTTTCATTTGGTGAATGGTCCGCTGGTGAAGTGTTACCCTGTTTTGTATGTATCTATGTCTACAACTCAGTATTTTATGACCAAAATGGCAGTGTCCTATCAGTCTGGATCCTAATAATCATATCCTTCACAGAAGAGGTTGCAATCATCTGAAATGGTTCTTTGGTATTAGGGACAAGCTGAAAGAGGATGGCTAACATGGGCTTCAGTGCTTCCAGTCCAGCGTGTATTTTCATCTGTTACATGATCACTTGAAAAAGACACTTTCATTCTTACAACTAAGACTAGTTTGGTGCGAGAAGCAAGAAGCCCTTCAGTATAGATGGGTCCGTAAATGCAAGACAAATTGAAATAAGATGTGGAGAATCATTTTTATGAAAGGATTTTTTGCAAATACAGACTTGTACAGGTCTGAGTGGCTGTTCTGGCATCTCACCAGGCATGTGTTTGCAGAGACTTGAGTTCCGAATGCAACTGCAGCTCCCTCTGTAATTTCTTTCTTTTTCTTTTTTTAATTTTGGGGTAAGTATACTTTACAAATAGACCTGAAGTGGTAAATTTGGAGGTTTTTTGAAGTCTAAATTATGCCAGTTACTTTTTAATTTTTCTGTTTCTGTTATTATGTGTTTACTATGCAACAGGAAACTTCATTCATCAATTGTTGACTTCGAAAGAAGGGAGAGAAATCTAGACACAGTTTAAGAAATCAGCAGATTAGATTTTGAAAGTTACGTAGTAAAGAACACAAATTCTTTTAATGTCACGGTTTCAAAGACTGGCTTAGGTAATCACAGGTTTAAAGCAGTTTCGTAGCCTTATCCAAATTCATATTGGCCATTTGTCTCATGTATCATGGCAGCAGACTTCCCCTGCCATTCAAAGCAGCAACTTAACTCGTATTCAGACAAATATCCCAGGCCAAAGTGATGGAAGTGCATCATCAGTATTGCACGAAGGACTTTGCATCATCTTTAGAGCTGTGCCTAATCTGGGCTGCCCAAAGGTGCCAGGGAACTCTCCTTTTTACCAGTCCTTAACAAAACTCAGTTACACCCTGATCATCATTAAAAGTATGCAAATCATCAGTATCCTGATATTACAAATAACTAGCCAAAATCAGACTGTAACTCACTCGAAACCAGAAACCGAGGGAAATTAGTGTAATAACCAGGGTAAATAATCAGGAGTGGTTGGCTTCCAAAGCAAGTTCCATTTCCATCCTCCTAAGTTCAGTTATTGTTTATTTCCCTCTTTTTGTGCATATGAATGTTTCCCACTTGAAACAAAAAAAAAAATCAAGACTGACTTAGAATTTTATAATTTTGGAAGAAATTTATAAAAGCATTAAGTAACATATATTTGGCCAGTTTTCCCTGAAACTGGTAGAGTAAGTATTTTTGAAGATCTAGCTGATATGTTTTCAAAATGGAAACACAATTTATTTACAGGATGTTATTTACAAGATGTTGCCTCCATTTTTGCTGTGGGCAGAGCAGTTTTGAAAACATGGTCCCTTAACAGGGAAATGACCAACGTGAAATAATGTCATCAAGAATAGTAAAGAAATCCACAAGGCAGCATATGAAAAGCCAAGTGTTGGACTATGCAAAATGTCCACGTTATTGTCATTTCAAATCTCCACAGCTGCAACAAAAAATCAGCACAAAATAATATTTTGTAAAGTGTCTCGCTTTTATATTCCAGCAGTGTACTTTTGTTTACTTTGGCTTATTTTGGACAGGAAGGTATTAACTAAAATTAAGCAAGCCAGTTGCACCGTTTGTTTTAAAATCTTATATTCCGCTATGTCATTTCATATTATCTTAAGTAAAAGTATGGGAAAAATCTTGAACTCATTTCTCTGGCACATAAGCCTCATAAACAGCAGTAAAACCAGATAATTTTTTAAAAAGCACATTTTCCTTCCTTGCTGTGGTTGTAAACCACATTGACAGTCAGCTGGATGTTTAAAAAAGGCAGGGAGGGCCTCCAGTTCCTCATGTTTCACCTTTTCATTGCTCTGCCTGATCATTTAAGGCAGAGGCTTGTTCCAGACAGCTTTAATTAAACTACGCTGTGAAACTGTATATAGATCAATGGAAATGATCCATAACAAGAGGCTAATCATGTATTTAACAGCGTTCAGTCCAGTTCAATCACCTTCTACCATTCCTGCGGCTTTACCTTCATGTGGCAAAGCCTTGAATGTGTATATGTATTTTTTAATCCATCTCATTAGTGACCATATGCTTTGGCTTCAAGGGAGACAAGAACTGTCTGCAATCTGCCAGGGATTTAGGGACATCAATAATTTGTGAATAGTCATGTTGGTACTGGTCGAAGGGTTAAGTGTTCTGCACACCAGGGGCACATCTTCTGGGACTGGAACTCGTAGTCTGTTAGGAACCTGATCCCCTGTGACGCATCTTTTCAAAGTACACGCTGCACGTCAGATCTCCGCAGCTGAAGCGATGGAGCTTTATTAGCTCAGGGATTTAAAAACCTGCTCTAAGCAATGTAACAGTATCTTTTGGTTAAAAAGTGAAGGAAAGATAGCAGTTGTAATATGAAAGTGATTTTTTATGTACTGGGCTAAATGTGATCTTCCTTTTTGTTACCATTTTCCTTTTCAATATGAGCTATTAGATTACTCCTCGCCTGCACATAGCCAGTGAAGCAATAACGGCAGCAATAATGGGGACCTGATTTTGGAAACATAAGCGGATTCTGTGGCCTCACCTCATACTGCCTAAATCCTGCTGAAGCCAATGACAGCACAGATGCAAAAATCATCTTCCTAATCATTCGGAATGACCCTTTCGGGGCTCCTAGGACATTGTTTCATCTACTTAGTGTGAAAAGCACCTTTAAAAAAAAATAGCTTACGGTGTTAGATTGTGCCATGGTGTATGGAAGGGCTGCTCAGTCAGTGTGAGAGAGCATCAAACTATTGATCTCAGTGTCCTGTCCTTACAGAGGAATGGCAGAAATAGATTGTAATGCCAGAATTCTTGGTGAGAGAGGGAAAGACTTTGAATTATTTTTGTTCCTTTTAAGTTTTGGTTATGTCCATATCCCTTGACTATACCCAGGTCAATAGAAGAATGCACAGCAGTGCAGAAAGAAGCTCCGTATGGAACCTGTGCCTGAACTTGTGCTGATCAGTTGGGAGTAGCGGGGATCCATCTTACAGGATGAAGCTCGCCTGCTTTTGGCAAATTTCTTGTAGTAATAATAAATAATGCTGACAGTCCCAGGAAATGCAATTAAAACACGCACAATACACACTACTTGTTTGCTGCTTGCTACTCAGCTGCTTTTGTTTGTACTTAATAAACATCTTGTATCAGGGCAGATTAAATAATTTTAAGACCAGTGTCAATCGTATATATCTCCTGTTAAAGCTCCAGTAAGCGCAGTCACTGTAACCCTCTGTCCTTTCCTTCTTTTCACGTTTAAGATCAACTTTTATAAGTATGGCATGCAACTGAGCAAACATTTCCATAAGTGACATAAAGGAAACAAATTTTTGAAATACTTGTATTGGAACAGCGTTACATACTGCAGAAAACACTCATACTCATGACTGAGGCTCTTATTTATCTAAAAGCATAATTCGCATGTCTGAAAAAAATATAGATTGTGTCGTTATTAGTGTCACATCATTAAAAATATACAACGAGTATGGGAGGATTTACAGTAACATTATAGCAGGTAAAATATACAGCTGTCAATTTTTGGATTGTGTCAGCTACGATTACGTGGGCTGACACAGATTTACTAATTCTGCGTTGTCTTCTCTGGGGCCTTAGAGGACAATTTTACTGTTTTAGAATACCCAGTCTCCTCTTTTCAGGGGAAATTTGCATGAGCAGACTTTTATCCAGAATTTTTAAATGTATAAAGATACACAGTAAGGTAGAATCTTTTCATATCAATCTATTTGATTTATAAGTATAATAAAACATTTAGAGGCGTATGTCCCAGATTTTCATCCACGTTTCAATTCCACGTGTAGGCTTTGCTGCAGCAGTTTGCACTTGCAGTAGAAAAGGGGGGGGGTCTTTTGGAAAGGTGGCTCGCTCTGACTGGCAACAAAGTCCACTAGGACGTGTTCAAATGTAAATATTTATGGCTATTTTGGCCACCTCAAAAAACCAAAAGAATGGAGTTTTATTTCCAGATACCTCACTTTCAGATTCTCCCTTTGAAAGTAATACCTGGTTTTATTATGGTAGCTTATAGCACCGTTTCACAGTTTTTAAGCCTGTGAAAAAAAGTTAAAGACTAAAATTATATTTTCACAATTTTAATTGAGGAAAAAAAGGAAATGTAATTTTAATAGGGTGGAATTAGTGATTTCTGACGTGGCTTGCCTTTACCCACTTCCACTTAACGCCTTCTGAGCAAGCATAGCTGTAAAGTTTTCTGAAGTCAACGTTTAGAATGAAAATGTTAGCTGATGCTTAATTATCGGGTCACTGGTGAATATCGGTAATATGTAGACTGAGTCCCTTTTTAAACACAACACGAAGAAGTCCTTCGACTTTTGAGGTGACTGTCGATCTCTGGCTCGCCCTTGTCTCTTTTCACCTCTAATGTCAATGATGTTAACACAAAAGGAAGTCAGAAGAATTTCGGAAGGCTGGTACTGTCTTTGCAATATTTTGTAGTTAGCATTGCCATTATTACATTAATTTATGCTACTGCTGCCAGGTAACGAGAGAAGAGTTTTGGCTTCAGTGAATACAATTGCAAAACTCCTGTTTTATCCTGGCTGAGGTGACACTTTGACTGAACTGCCTGTTCACAGTTTCACAGGCAGTCATGCCAAAAAAGAAAGCTCTGCCAGTCTTCAAGTTCTGCCCTCTTTACACCCTCTCTAGCCAAGATTGCTTAGTGTTATAAAGAATTGCCACAATCGCAGAAGCTGCAGACAGAAATAACTTATTGAAAACAAAATCTGTGCAGGCCCATACCTTACCATTAGGAAACTGTCTTTTGGCGGGTCATCTGGAGGGTTTTCAGTAGTTTTTAAGGGTTCCATGTGGCTGGATTTCTAGCACGTCCACTGAGGCTGCAACACGACCGGAAATGTCTTGATGCCGAGTTCAGATTTTCCATTCTTTAGTTTTTGCCCATATTCTCCTAATTAGATCTTCTCCGTTACTGGTTCTGTCCCCACAATGGACTTCAAATTTACAAACTTGTGTCACCTACCAGTCCCTTTACAGCTCTTTATAACTAGATTCTATATTTTGATCAGTTTGAATCTCTCTATAATCCAAGACACGCAGTCATACATGTTGCCATCCCTCGACTTCCTCCATTATATCTTCACCGTGACATACTTCCATTGATTTCAAATGGAAATCATGTTCATAATGTTTTTTAAAATGGCCTACTTTAACTTTTAGTAGATCGATGCACCACAGTGGGACTTGAGAGCAGAATTTCATTTATAGACAACTAAGTGCTGATCATCCAAATATCAAAAATTACGAAGAACTGAATTTCAACTGGCCTTTAGTTATTTTTACTACCTGCACTTAGTTTCAGCTTGCTATATCGGTAATCATCAGACCACTCACTCCCTCAAGGTTGAGAAAGATGCTTTTAACTGTTTTGCTGAATTATGGCCTTAGGCAACATGTAAAGTTAATCTCAAATTAGTTGACGAGGAGGTGGGAGATGGTGATTCTTCCTTCTATATAAAGTGAAAACTCAAGAGTTGCATTTCACGTCCATTTGTTAATTGCTACTCCACAATAATTTTCAAAAACGTATTTTGAAATCATTTTTAAGACATAGGACAGAGTGGAAGATGATTCAAAGAGGATTCATTAATTGTTTTTTTTCTGTTTTAGGACTGCAAGAATACCTGGAAAAATACTTGGGCAAGAAGACCCCAGCTCTGATTTTAGTACCTGTGGTGGATTTACCTGGCAAGGAAGTTATTCATATAACATGCTGGCTAAGCTAGCAGTTTAGAAGAGATGAATTGACATCAAAATACACATTCCATCCCGGAAAGAACAAAGAAAGGAACCGATCATAACTGTGTTGGATACTTTCATTAAACAATATTGTTTGATTTAAGCAAAGTCATATTTCGCTTGTTAATGATGCCTCATGATATGTGACAGAGTCAGCTTTGTATGAACAATAAAGGTTTCTTTTCAAAATATTGTGCTTTTTTCTCACTTATTTTTAGATACATTCTGGCAATAGCAGGTGGCTCTTGGGAGATGTCAGTTGCTCTGATCACATCAGTTCTTTTGTTTGATATATTTAGGCCTGGGTACAATATACTGATTATAACTTCAGATCTTTTGTATGGAGGTGAACTCAGACCATTAGCTCCAGTGCTGTTTTAAAGACTTGATTCCTTTCAATTCTTACGTTGAATTTCCTGACTTCAGGCCAACTCATGAAGACTTTATGTGTGGCCAGATTTTAACCCTTATGTTGCACCGGGGAAGAATTATTCAGAGGGGTATTCAGGATGCACGTTTTGCCAAAGTGAATAATGGAGATGATGGCCAAACTGCAGGATTTGCCATCCTGCTTTCTGAGGCAATAGCGGGCATCCTTGTGCTTTACATCTGGTAGGCAGCTCTTATTAAAGAGCTACCAGTATTCCCCAGGGCTTCAGTCCTCTCCAGAAAATCAACAGGAGTTTTACCACTGCTTTCATTAAACAGGCTCAGACACATAGGTGAAGCTCCTATTGATTTCATTGCAACTGCTATTTTACTCATAAGGTGATATAAGATCAGTATAGGAGAGAAAGCCTTTTGGACATTGCTCGAGGCAGTAAGGCAGTATAGAGAAATCTTATTTTCAGACAAAGGCTATAAAATTAAACCTTCAAAAAAGAGTATCAAACCTTTGCCTATGTTCTACATCAATATATTCTCATTGCTCCTCTTGAGCTACATGACTCCAGTCGTCCTTCAGCATGTATCTGAGATAACTCCGCAAAAGTCAACTGCGTGGCAGGGAGTTTACCTTGGGGTGACCAAGAGGTGGACTTAGCGCTCCAGCTTCATTTTCTTACCCGCTGTCAGATACGCACTCGGCAGCAGCCGATATGAAGCCAGTGACTAAAGATACGAGGATCTTCCTCTATTAGATGCTTTGCATGTCCAGCATATTATGCTGTTCATTCCTTGAAAATCAAGACTGTAAAATGTCATTGTTCCTTACCGTTACAGCAAGTAATATAGCAGAGCTGCCGTCCTCTTTAGTAAAAACTTCTTTTCACGGTTATTTAAATATTTTTAGAAAGGGGAAGGCGAAGAGCTTTTTATATACCAGTGTATAAATACATGTATCTATTAAATTAAACTTCTTAAGAAAAAAAGGAAGAAACTGTTAACAATAATTTAGTTCATTAGCATTCAGTATCATTTTTAGGTTAGATTTAAACATATCTGATCCTTATGCTTTCCCACAATCAGAAAAGAACTTGTTAATACCTGGGTATGTCTGTTTTGTTGGAATTCTTCTCTTTTAGAAGGCTAAATTGTTTTCTTACTTCTCTGTGGAAAAAACAGTATTTTATTTCTTTCAGCGTGGAGTGTCCACAGACCAGGGCTAGACTGAAACAGGAGAAGAGCAGCAGATGGTACTTTCAGAGAGATAAGGGCAAAGCCTAATTTTTCATAGACATACACGGGAACCAAATAGATGGCACAAGTTTGACTGTGTCTCCTGTAGCAGTTACTTCTTTCATAGTGGGTTTAAAAAAGATAGCCAAACATGTTGATCTTGGGGTTTGTACTGTACTGCATATTTTTTACTGTACTGCAGCTTTTCCTGCAAGTTTTCCTGCGAGATTCGTGACCCAAACCATCCTTCTTTTCCCCACTAGAGGTGCATTGAAAAATGGCAGCAGAACGCATTGGTCTGAAAAACAGTGGGATTTTTTTATTTCTCTCAACAGAAAGCAAACCTTTTCCTTTTTTTGAGACAACTAGAAGTTCAATGGGTTTACTTTGTGAATAGCTGAAAAAGAACAGTTTGCTGACTTTTTCTCCTTGGGAGGCTTCATACAGCTTCTAAGTGGCGTGAGTAACTAAAACTACAAGCTGGGTCTGTGGTGGAGTAAGCACGAGAGGCAATTTGTGCAACGCTGATACGCAACATAGGTGAGTAAAGCGCTGCTCCATGTAGAGAACTAAGACTTTTATAATAAAAAGAAGTGACTTAATACCATTTTATCTGCCTTACGCTGCCGTAGTTTTATCATAATTACTGGGTCCTGCTGTGAATAAGTTGTTTCACAGAGCTCTTTTTCACTTTCTTTGTAACAAAAGTGCTAGCTGAAGACGGGAGGTGGGGAGCTGGGTGCACCCCCACACACACAAACACACATATACACATTTGTTTTAGTGAAAAGAGGGAAAGACAACTAATACTCAAAATCTACAGATGCAGAGTTTGTTGTGTGCTTTTTTTCATTACTAGCTTTGCTGAGTGTTTACCGCAGCAGGTTTTAATCTTGATACTATAAATTCATATACTGTGCTAAGTTTTTTGAGGCCTTTAAATATAATTCTTCTGTTTCTCTGATTTCTACTAAGCCTGCAGGAAGATGTTTTGTGTGTGTGTTATGACACAAAAAGTTGGATGATCCAGGTTCCAGCACTCAGAAGGGCTATGTAATAGGTGGGAAAATGTCTTTGAAAATGTCTTTAAAAATGTAAGCCAAGGTTTTAATTTTTCTTTTTGATGCTGTTACAAGTGCTAGAATATGTCTTACACATCTTTTCTTCATTTTCTTTTTTTTAAAAAGAAAGAAATCTGTGTCTTGTTATAGATCTCTACGTCAGAGAAGTTTTGTCTCCTGCCTCTTTTAAAAATCTCTGTATATCAACTTATTTAATTGCTTGAAAGCATGTTAAAGTGAACTGACCAAATGGGACTGCAAGACCAAAACTGATTTAATAACTTTGTGTTTTACTCATTTCAAAACCCGGCGATGGCTACAGTACCGCTGAGCCTTTACAATGCACATGACTAAGCTGCTATAAACGCACCAGAGCTGATCTTCCTAAATAGATTTAGAAATGACATTGAGATATTTTAAGCAGAGCTTATTTAATTTTTTTCACTGTGAGTTTTATAGTTAGGCGATCCAGGAGCTGATTCGTTACACCAGATAGCATTGGGGCATCTTTTCTCTTAGCCTTCAGAAGTTTGACGGGCGTTGGAAGCAGGATGTCTCCTGAGTATTAAAGAGGTGATCTGAAGCAGCTCTTCTCCTTCAAGGACATCCTGTTCCATCCATTATCTCCTGTCTATGTGCAGTAGTCTAGTCTATCAAAATACAGTGATGGAATAAAACTTTTATTTCGGATAAATGAATGCGTTGATTTAATAAAAGGTTTGTACTGCATGGTGTAATAGTTCTCTAAATGAACACTGAAATCCTAAAATACAGAAACTTTTCATGTGGCCAAGTTAAACCTGTGTTACTTCTTTCAGGATGGGTTTGCTGAAGCAATCTGAGTTTATTCTGTCTGTTAAAGTAAAACTGTCCTGAGCTTTCTGAGTACTAACTGGCACTTATTATTTAAGTAACCTGCTTTTACTATTTTAAATGTCTGGCATTGGGAATGCATATTAAGAATACTTGACAATTTACTAATTTATGATCTCTTTAGTTGTATTTTAATATTTTTGGCAAGCCAGCCTGTGTTGATGTATTAGCCAAACGTTCAAAATACAGACTTGAGATCTTGAAAGCTTCTTTTTTTCAACTTTCATCTGAACACTGAATATTTTTGACGTATTTTAAATTTTAATTTTAAAAAACAGACGGGGTACCTGTGAACTGAACCCGTATGTTACATGCAAGTGCCCTTTTACTGATGACTCACTGCTCACAAGTTCTTGGCTTTGGCTTCTGGTGGATTAATTCACGGCTAGGTTTTGCCTGTGGTTTCCTGCTTTTCTCATATTTTAGAGCACTGTCTGCTTTTTCCCCATATTCCCAAACAGTCAGGTTGTTCTGAGGATCTTCTCACAGGATATCTCACTGGCAGCAGTCTCCTCGTCATTGCCTTGACTCTCCATTTCATTTGCAGTGTTTGAAAACCATTTCTTGCATACGTACGCTCGTCCTCCATTTCCTATTACATTGTGATGATTTTGTGATCGTATCATTTAATCCTAAATCATTTTGAAACACTGTTTGCATAATTTAACCGCATTGACAAGACTTACTGTCCACAGTAAAAACAGGATGTGCTCAAAATAGGTCAGATTTCACTTTTGTCCTTCCCGGCTTTCAGAAACTCCTGCTCTTCTCTAAATTGTGCGGATTTCCAGTTCAAAAGAAAATAATGTTTCAGAACAAAAAGATAAACTGAACTAAACGCCCTGAACAAACGGACAGCTGCCCCGGTCTAGTAACCTGTTAGGGGACTCCAGAGTCAGGAGACATAGTTAGGGTCATGCCCCCCCTTTCCTGGGTAAGTTTAAACATATCCATTAGTTTTCTTGTGCCTCTGTTTCCAGATTTCTATCTCTGAAATAATGTTTTCTCACCCTTGGAAAGGTGTTGGCAAAGAGATGCTGTGTTGTAGTCATACAACCTGCAATAACAAAAAGTTTAGACTGAGTGAACAGCACACAAGAGTGTGAAAGTAATGTTGTAGTGGGAACCATAATGAATGTGATCACAGATAGCGATTTGCATGAGCACAATCTGGAGAGCTTTTCTCCCAGCACACCGCCTGCAGCGGTCTCAGATCACCGGGGAAGTCTATAATACATCTCGTAACGTTAATGATACATTTTACAGCGTGATTCATCCCCAACGATCCCAAAGAGCTTTGCAAGTCCATTGTGTAAAATTTGCTTGGGCCGCCACTAGGACAGACAGACAGACACACACACACGGGAGTGCCCTCCTCATGGCTGCAGATGGGTCCCTGCAGTTGTGCTGCTGGGAGAAGAGCTCTCCCGCTCTCCGCAGCCCCCCGAGTTGGGGTATTTGCTTTGGCAGAAGCACAGTTACCAGGGAGAGACTTCAGCCTGAAAGCCACATCACCGGGCAGCTGGCGTCACTACCTTCTGTTACTCGTGAGAAGGTTTGTTCCACTTTAGATTTTGCCATGATAGAAGGGAAAAATCCCTCTTCTGGGCTCCCTCAGGCAGCAGTCTGTATTCTCAATAACCGTAATGTCCTTGGGACATCATTAACGGTTCTCAAAAACCATAACGTCCTTGGTACGTCCTAGTATTGACATACCCCCACTTTACAGGAAAGACATAATTTGAGATAGATAGAAGTTGTGACGTTGCATTAGGGGTGCAACCTCACGCAAGCCTCGCTTCACCTCCTCTGATTCCCGAGGTTTTGTTGGTAGCTGCCTTGACAGTAGTTTATTTCGTTGCTAGAGAAGAACAGGGGTGCAGAAGGAAGAACTACGTTCCCCAGACGTAAGAGTTATCTCGTTGCAACAAAGTTCAGTCCCACTCCCACACAGACCCAGCCGCTCTGCAGCAAGACCCAGATACATGCAAATGTAGAGCCTTTTGTAACTGAACCAAATCTGTGCAACTCCGGAGCTGGATCTGTTAAGGTTCAAAGCAGGAGGTGTTAAATGATACGAAATAATAGAAAGGAAACACAGACAAGAAGTCAGTGCCGAAGGAATGGTATTATTAGGAACAGGTGGGGAAGCCAAGCTTAAAAGGCAAACCACAGGTCTAGGGACCTAAGGGGGTTATTCTTTATTTATAGGATGTCTTTGAAGGAATGGACCCCGCACTGTCCTCTCACTATTACTAGTTGTAACTATAAAAGATTAACGTACGAAGAACAAAGAGGAATAAATAGAATTTCCAGGAAAGAGATCCAGAAGCACACTTTAAAATGTATCTCGTCCTTTCAAAAAGGTGTAAAATAGTAAATGCTTCAGCTACCCCAACAGTGTGCTCTGGTCTGGCTCCTGAAGGTGAGGATGCCTGAAATGAGGGTAATGCGAGAGGAGCCACCACCAGTGTGTGCCACCGTGCTCTTAGGGGTCATTTCTCCTGGGCACTGCCACCAGGAATGTGGCTAATGGGTCTTGGCTGGAGACCTATAGCCCAGGAACGTGCTTCTCATTTGTACTCCTCCTTCATCAAGGCACTATGGTGTACCAAGATGTTGATTCAGGACTTGCCTTTCATTGTTTTGGATCTTGTTGGAAACTAACTATTTAAATACTAAAAGTCAGAATATCTCATATCGCTGCTTAGATTAGGCAAGCCAAATGTGATTCTCTTTATGCTACAGTCCCTGGTGCAGACAAAAAAGCTTTCTCAGGTTGAGATCCTGCCACTCACGTAATTATTTAGAGAAAGACAGCTCCACTACTTTGGCTCCGGTACTTCACAAGAGGAATGGAAACATTAGGAAAAGTTTTTTCTTTGATGTAGAATATGCTGCCACTTTTTTGTTATTAAAATAGGAGCTAACTTTAAATAAATAAAATTTTGCCTGGAGGCTTCTGAAAACTAATGTTGTGTTTTGACAGTGTCATTTTTCTGATTCCTGAAAGCATTATGTGAGTTAGCTCAGGACTTCATCATGATTTTTCTTCTATGCTACATACAGTGAATTATTTTTTCAGCTCTGGATTTTATTTGATTTCTCTCTCTCTCTCTCTCTCTCTCTCACACACACACACACACACACAGTCACATCACTGTGCGCTCCCCAAAGCTGGTTTTTCCCCCTTTTAAAGGACGGGTCCATCAACCCCCTGTAGTGGAAGTGAGAGACGGGGTGCCGTAAAGTGAAAGCAGCTACCGCTGGTTTTTACTGGGAAAAATGGATGAAAAGCAGTCACCTTTGAAAGTCTTTGAAAAAGAAAATAAACTAAGGAAATTAAGAAAACACAAAAAACCCTGCGAGAAGACAGAACTTTTTTAAAAAAATCCACGCTACCTTCAACGTGCAATTTGTATGTAATGCCTTTTTAATTGGGCTCGTAGGTTTTATATCCTCTGAATTCACGCTTTGCTCTAAAGGATATTGATGTAAGGATGATATAGCACTTTGAGAAGAAGCAGACAGTATTCACATGACAGCTGATTTGAGACCTCAGTCTTTGATGATAATTTATGGCCCACTTTAAAAAAAAAGTAAAAATTCGTTTAGGTGTATGCTCAAGTAGAAAACTCAAATAATGCGTGCTTAGTGAGAGAAAAAAGATTGCTAACAGCACACTGTGTCTTACAGCATAAAGTGCGACCCAAAATTGCACATTGCTGAGCATTCTTAATGTGCTGTGAGCAATTTCATACACTGTATTTCCAACACTGAGTGCACGCTCTAATATGTACATACATCAGGGGTGGCCAAACTTTTTGATACGTGTCACAAAGTGATTTCAAGAGATAAAACGAGCTGGCCAAAGGCCTCCGATTCCACTTCACAACAACTATCAAGGTTTCAAATTTACATTTATTTCCTATTTGAATGAAAATAAAAGGCTTTAAATCGGGATTTCTTTAGTTGTGATTGTATTCCCCCCCCACCCCCACCCCCAGACAAGCAATTGGGTCTAAGCATTTATTTTCTTATTGAAAAGGTCAGATTTTCTATTCAGATTCTTTTTTTTCTGAAATTACCAGAAAGCATTGGACCATGGAAACCTTTCTGTTGCAGAACTTGTTGCAATTTACATCTCTTAAAATGTTTGGCTAGAATGCCAAATTCTATTTAAAAGATTATTATTTTTTTCTATGATACTTTGAGACACCGTATTTCAAATAAAAAGAGAACCTTCTCTCTCTGTGGTAAATAGCGTTCAGATATGTGAGCACAG
>NC_071469.1:35485298-35519121 GCF_028500815.1 Rissa tridactyla | reverse complement strand
TGAGATCCTGTATGTTTTGACTCAAGTAGGTATTTTTACTGGTGCATGTTAGTTTAAGGAGGGGAGGGGGGGAGTAGAGTATGTTTCAGTAGACACTGAATGCAAGGAACAAAGGGAGTCAGAAAAACAAGCTATCAACCTGCTTTTGTGATGTGAATAGACAGAATCGTACACTATGAATCTGGAAATCCTGAAAGTTAATTATTCAGTGTACCTACTGGAAAGGGCTGAGGATTACTGCCTAGTCCTTAACAGCATCTGGCAAACAGGTTTTAACTCGTGGATTTAAATAAAAAAACCAAGAACCAATTGCCACAGAAACAGTAATACTGGATGGACGCTGTGGCACTTAGTTAGTTAGTTAGTTAGTTAGTTAGTTAGTTAGTTAGTTAGTTAGTTAGTTAGTTACTTGCTGTTGAATTACAGTGATATGAAATTGCCTTAGTCTCAAGATACTTTTTGAAATGGCAGTAGCTGCCTCCCAGTATAATGACTCACTTGAACAATCTCTATCAGCCAGAACAAAGTGCTCAGTAAATGTTTCCAAGATGACAGATATTCTGTTAGGGGACTCATTATTTGCTGTCAATATGATGCAGGCAGAATGCAGACATGCTGGCCTTTGTTTACCTTTTGAGCTGCCTGCTAAGACCATGACCTTTTGCTGCTGATGATATACATATGTTGAACATTTGTTTAAACTGCCTTCCCACCACTGATAAACACAACCCTCCAGATTACATTATGCAAATAAATTGCAAGGGAAATAAAATAGAATTTCATATTTTCTTACGTAGCAATGCTTTCCACATCTTTGTATTTAGGACACTTTAAAAAATATGTAATCCTTGGAGGAAGTTAGCGACTCATATAGTTATTGCATATAATTCTTTCACAAGACCAGAAAATCTAAACCGTCATTGCAAACTGCCATCTGAGAAGCTGCCCTTCAGAGTCTTAATTTCCCTTTCCTTCCCCTTCACACCTCACTAAGATTATTTACAAGACTCTGGCAACTGCATATCAAATCATCTCTTGTCAGATTACTCAAGGTTTTGTAAACTGCTTGAGTAGGCTACAAGATATGCTGATAAGGAATTGGGTATATCAGTAATGAACCTACCCAGTTTCTTGTCTTCATTTGAGGGTAGTATATAATTCATCTCTCCTCTTTGATTGGGCAGTCAAGGATTTGCCTGCACACTGAGTTAGTTTCCCAGGTAAGCCAGCTGCTGATTCCATTCTCTTTCAACAGTGTATTAAATACGTCCTCGTGTCATCAGCAAGAACAGGAAATAAAGTATGTTAGAATGTTAGATATTTTGTCTTTATTATTCACTATTCTGAATACAAACCAGAATATTCCTGAGCTGCAATAAGTTGTCAGCACTGCAAAAACATGTGCTGTGAAAATACATTGTATTAGCTAGCGTTTTTGCTCTCCTTAGCTATGTGTTTCATGGAGGAGGGGGTAAGAAGCCTTTGTTCACATTTCATTTTCTTTTTGTTCACTGAAATATAAGATTTTGGACCCCTGAAGCTCAAAGTGATATTCAGCTTGCTTACAAATCCACATTATTTTTCTGTCTAAAAGCATGTGAAACCGAACTAATGACATCATTATGGTTGCAATCCATCACACTCGAAACCAAGTCTAAGGAAATCAGCACTGTAGGCTACAAGCAATATGCTGAATGGCTCAACAATGTAAATGTTACACTTCTTCCAAATCCACAGAGATTTGGAATGACTTGTTAGAAGCTGTCATGAATTACAGAACTTCTTTCTAAATCCAGAAGGCTGTCACAATATTTGAGTTTTTCTGCTATAAAGTTTCCTATCTTAAAAACTACAGAAATACAGATATAATATATGTCAAAAGATAAGTCTTAATCTGACTGCTGTTCCTAGGCCTGAATTTATTGAAAGAATTTACATGATCCAGTACATGGATGATATGGACAGTCCTCCACAGCTGAAGCCAATGTGATTAAGCTGAAAATGTGGAAATCCCAAGCACAGCTGCACTTGTTGAATAGCACTTTAAGGTGAAGTCAAAATGTTAACTCACTTAACCACTGGAAAGGTTTTTGCCTCTTTGTCAGTAGGGGGAAGAAACATACTCTACGTCTTATCTGTTGCTTTTCAGTCCTAGGAAAGATGAAACACCTGGTCATTAGTCACTTAGATCTGGGTAAAAGTAAATCCACCCAGTTTATGCTTTTTCTCGATATGAGAATTTCCATAGCAAAATAAATTTTATTCTTTGCTGTTAGTTTCAGGGAACTAGATTTTCTAATCCTTTATTTACATTTCCTGTGTGAGTATGCTTCTACGCAATAAATTTCATCTCATAGATTAACCTACAAATAAAGAGTTCAGCGTTTGGTAACATCTGGATGCCTGGCTTTTGGCATAAACTGTAGGAAGCTAGCTCATCTGTGACTGAGTCAGTCATTGAACTCCAGGTAATACTAAACATCCACATAGGGATGTGGTTTACAAGGGTTTGGGTCTCATACCTTTGCAGTTCTGGCAAACGGTTTTTGTGAAATTTAGTCCAAATGACATCAGTGGGTCTACTTAAAAATAAGATGTTTTTGCATGGAAGTAAGGATTTCAGAAACTGCTTCAAAATCTCAAATGTTGGGCAGCCTAAGTGTCACTAGAAGACAGAAGCTGAGGGAATAAAAAGCTAAACTAACAGGCAAAGAAAAAAAGGGAGCAATTCCTAAGTGATTTGATAGCTATAAAAAGATTCTCTGAAGAAATCTGTCAGGGTAGGCTCTAAAGTATTGAGATTTTCTTATGTAACAGTTTGCTGCATAATTCTGGAAAAAATGAAAACTCATCAATTTTACACAAGAAATGGCATATTTCTTAGGGTTTTTTATGGTGTTTCTCTGAAGTTCTTATTGATTGTCACTGATGAAATAATAAAACAGCATGTGTGAGGACATAAACCAACTTCATATTTGTAAGTTTCCCATGTCACAGGACTATATAAATCCTATACAATATATACATGCAGCGAACGTGTCACTTATTAAAATTGAACAAATAAAGCACTCATAAATTTATGTTATTTTATTGTACAATTTATGGCTAGCATGCAAACTTTCATTCCTTTCTTCTATTCATTTTCATACAATTATTAATTTAAATAGGGTCTCTTGAAATGCAGAAGAAATTAAATGTTCTATCCACATTCACGCTAAATGAATTCATTCTGATTAATGTTACTCAAATGAATACAAAAGGAATTAATCATCATTAGAAAGACATTTAAATGTGTTACCCTGACTTTTTAAGCTTTAATATACTGCTAGGTTGCATGACATTAGATATGAACCCACAGCTAAACCCCTAGATGGAAGGATTTGGGGAGTATTAGGAGGAGTCTACATCTGAAACTAGACTGGGAATTTTGCTCCCATCTCTCTTTGAAAGTGATACTTATTATGCATGCTCTTTTGAGTCCTTAATTTGTTTTTAATTGGTTTATGTTTTCTAGTAGCTTTTAGCCACTCCCTTGAGTCAGAGGGCAGAAAGGAGCTATATATCTTCATAAGCTTGTTTGGATATATACAGGCTGGTATGACTGAAGTATTAAAATTCAGAGGTTACACAGTAGGGAAGAGATAAGGATGGTTAGAGGAGGTGTGGATAATGTGTACTTCTTTGACTTATTCTTCTGTCCAGAAGTAAAATACAGAAACTGATCAGTAATATTTCATAAAGTCATAAAGTGTCTCCACAGGTTTTCTTTCCAGTGATCAATGCAAGTTAATGTTATTTCCTAAATTCTTAGCTGAGTATCTTTTCCAATCATAGGATAGTCAAAGATAAGTTTCTAACAATTTAAATGTCTGTAGAGTTGATTTCATAACAAATTTCACATAGCTCTGCATTTATTTCCCTCTAACTTTTTATCACGGTTACCCCACTGCTATTCTCTGACATCTCAGTACTAGATAATACTGTGGCATGCTGAAGTCATAGAATCACAGTACCACAGAATAAGACAGGCTGGGAGGAACCTTAGTAGGTCCTGCCAAAGCTGGGCCAGCCATGAGGTCAGATCAAGTTGTTCAGCGCTTTATTCATTTGGGTCTTGAAAACCTTCAAGGCTAGACACTTCACAACCTCTATGGGCAATCTGCTACACTGCTTGACCATCCTGAAGAACAAAAAGGTTTTTCTTATATCCACTATCCCCCTGCCATAAATCACTGTGAAGAGACTGACTCAGACTTCTCAATAACCTCTTTATAGGTATTGTGAGGCAGCTGTTAGGTGCCCCCTGCCACCTTCCCTTCTCAGAGCTGAACAAATCTAATTCCTCCACCTCTTCTTTTTCTTTATCACCATGCTTTCACCAATATACCCTCCTCAGTTACTGTTGCTGGCCATTCAGCTTGCTGGCTTCAAGAAAACTGAATGACAGTCTCCAAGCACGGACTCCATTCTGATGAATAAAGACAATTTGTAGATGGGTTTGAACCTGTGCAGTATTTCGCCTAGTCCTGCACTGCTGATATTCTCATCTAGATTGAGTTACCTCTAAAACAGCAAAGGCAAACCAGATATTTATAAATATACAATAAGGAAGTCAGTGCTTATGCACTACCGTTGAGGT
The DNA here is from genome assembly GCF_028500815.1 of Rissa tridactyla. Classification (NCBI taxonomy): domain Eukaryota; kingdom Metazoa; phylum Chordata; class Aves; order Charadriiformes; family Laridae; genus Rissa; species Rissa tridactyla. The sequence continues at coordinate 35,514,482 of NC_071469.1, read as the reverse complement.
GCTGTAGCTTGTGCAAAGAAGGGCAATGAAACTATGGAAGGGTCTAGAGCACAAGTCTTATGAGGATTGGTTGAGGTACCTGGGGTTGTTTTGTCTGGAGAAAAGCCAGGAGGCTGAGAGGAGACCTTGTCGCTCTCTACAACTACCTGAAAGGCGGTTGTAGTGAGGTGGGTGTCACTCTCTTCTCCCAAGTAACAAGTGATAGGACAAGAGGAAATGTCCTCAAGTTGTGCCAGGAGAGGTTTAGGTTAGATATTAGGAAAAATTTCCTCACTGAAAGGATTGTAAAGCATTGGAACAGGCTGCCCAGAGAAGTGGTTGAGTCACCATCCCTGGACGTATTTAAAAGACATGTAGACCTGGTGCTCAGGGACATGGTTTAGTGGTAGACTTGGGAGTGCCATGTTAATGGTTGGACTCGATGTTCTTAAAGGTCTTTTGCAACCTAAAAAATTCTATGATTCTATTCTATGATTCTATGATTTCTGAACACAAAAAAAGACTGTTCCTTCTTTCAGAAGCACTGTTGAAAGAAAAAAGAATAGCTATTGGTAGGTATGTGTGGGCAGAGGCTGCAGTGACTATTGCAACAAATACATGAGAGGGAAAGGACATGTCAGATGGAGGCTTTAACAGAGCCTTTAAAAGACTGTTTGTCTGACTGTCTTGTGAAAATAATCTTTTCATCTGTTCTTATCCAGTTCAAGTTTCCTAGAATGGAACACGTAAATGTCTTAGCAGAAAAGATCAGTCTTTGGATTTCATCTCCAATAAAAGAGTTAATGCCTTGACCCCAGATTCAGAGTTTTGCTCTAGATCTTTTCAACTGAATATTTCTGTTCATGAACTAGAATTCTATGGTTAATCAGAATTCTCTAACAGAATTACAAAATTAAATTATAATGGAAAGTTGAACAGATGAGGTAAAGTTATCATTTCAGAATGATGAAACTGAAAAGAGTAACTGTCATGTGATGGTAAGCAAACTGAGGAAGATTGTCCAGCATTTTCAGTAAACTGTTGCTTGTTTTGGAAGCAAGATGTAGAGTAGTAATACCAGCAAAACTGAAATTCATCTCTATGATCTGATATGTGATAATTATTCTGCGTGTGAATAGTCACAATAGTGACATCACACTAGGTTTGCGCTTTGCCCACATAGTTTAAATAAGGACCTCTGGTCTGACAGGAAATAAGAAGTGAGAGTACTGCATCGAACTTCAGTTTCAGTATCTAGTTAAACATTTTGGCATACAAGAACACCCCAACAACCAGATGATGCCTTCAACATGTGATCTGCTCTGTGTAACACCATCATCATGAGAAACAGTTGAATACCGATTTGTCTGCAGCTTTGTTGAAAGGTTTATAGCACAGTGAGTGGTAATCACATTAGCTGCCTTTATCACTTGGACAGTACATTACATTAACATAATACAATTTTATAGCTTTAAGAAATATTAAACAGAAATGAAGGCAAGCAGCGCTTCACTAATGGATTTACAACATCTCTTATCCTTGCTCAACTACAATGTCTATAATCAGAGAGAGTATTATTTGCACTTCTTTAGAAAGAGCTGTTCATTTCAATCATTGTGTTATTCTGCTAAATTTTTATCATCTAATCATTTTGCTGAGAGATGCAGAAACTGCTTTTGTCCTTAATCCTGATTTTAAATTGTCAGAATTTTTTTTTTCTCATATATAGCCATAACAGAGAGACACAGGCATACGCACACACTTCTGTAAGAGATTAAGAGATGGAAAAGTCTCTTCACTATGAGCATAGCACTGAAATTCAGTATAAGATGAATAACTAATTTGCCTTGTGTCTTTTAAAAATCTCTGATTTTCCTCTAGGTATCTGAAGTTTTGTCTGGCTGGGCAAATCAATAAATTAAAAAAACAGAAAAGGAATCTAATTCATCTTCTTCTCACCCATATCATCTCTCTGAAGTAAGGGAAAAGAATACTGCAAGAAAAACAACTGTTCCTATTCTAAAGAGAGTTTGAAGGAGTAATATTAAAAGCATATTTTCCTTGTTTACACACTCTGACAGAAGCAGGAAACTTGAAAAGAACCAAAGTGATTATTGAAACAATTCTTATATACTTAATCCCATATACATTTTTTGCCAATCCCAGTAGAAATAATCAGTAGTACTAGCCAGACTCTGAAATTGCTCTGTGCAAGTAGTTCATAAAAAGAATTCTACTTCATGTCACCATTCTTGAGTAGTCCACTATTTGTTTCAGGATTATCAGTGTTCATTTACAATTGTAAAATTAATTTAAGCCTTCATTCACAGTTGTGTTCAAGCTCACCACTCGGTAAAACCTGATCCACAGCTCACTAGCACTGGTGAAAACGGAGAAGGAATCTAGAGTATGCTCTAAGTCTCTTACCTCCTTCTATCATCCTCAGCATTATGTCTTGTTGTTTTGGAACAAGGGATGCAGTTGCAGCCACAAGCCCTGATTATTCAGGCTAAACATTTCCAGATTGACGTAAAACTTAGGACCAGGGCCTGACACTAAACAAGTTGCCCACACTGAATCTTCATGATCGATATCCTTAGAAGTCACAGTGAGTTGCATGTGAGATGTAGGTGTAGGAATGGCCTCAAAGCCCTTGTATAATTCAGGTGACGTTTTATTGTTTTTCTCCATTAACAAGTGTTTTACTGTAACTGGCTTCCAGGAAACAGATGAGGATTACATTTTTTAAACATTATATAGATTCTTTTGCTTGCATAATTCACTGTTCCATGGTCCTTTCTTATAAATTATTTGCATTTATAACTGATTTGCATTTTCCCAAGTTAAAAAAGATATGCAGTGAAGTTATGCTAAGGAAGAAAGAAAGGAGAAGAAATTCTATGGTTACTTTACCAAGCTGTTCATGACAATGGTATTGCTCCTTCATGTAATTTAACTTATTCTGGTGAATTGGCACACAGAAATCAACCTCATAAAAGCATATTTACTGAGAGACACATACTTCTGCCAATCTTGTGTCTGTCCTAAAGGGTCCACCTGTATATCCAAAAAATTAGTCATACAGAGTCACAGATGAGTTGGCAACCCCACTGGAATCAACAAATATTCTTTCTTGTTCAGGGTTTAATATTTACTCTCTTTTAACAAAAACATGGGAACTTCCTGTCTCTTCACCACAGGATTTATGACTTGCTAGCCTGTGTGTTTGTCCAATGGTATTCAGAGGTGTCATATATTTTAAGGTCTTTCTTTTTCCGACTGAAGACTTCCTACTGAAGTCCCAGTTCCGGTGCTGACTGCAGGCAGATTTCCTGTACCTTAGATTATCTAGGTAGGAAATAGAGATGGAGATGACAGGTTGATGAACTTGCCTCTTGGTGGTGTATGGACACTTGCTACCTTCAAGATGAAGGCAACGGATGCATGCATTATTATCAACATTGGAATAAATCCACTAATACTTACATGCAAAGTATATTGGGAACTCTCTAATTCGGTGAATCTGGTAAACAAGGAATGCATTCCTTTGTCTGGACTTTGGACTTTGTCAGGAAAATGTGTAGTTAACTTCTATAACTTCCTACTTCCTAGTGCCACAAATCAGCAGCTGAAAGCTGTGATTCACAGCAGACGATGACTATGACCTGCTATAGCGGATTGCCTGCTCCCCTCTGGTCTCTGAAAGGGAGACGTGGTGTGGCACTGAAGAGTTTGACGGTTAATGTATTTGCTACTTAAAAACCAATTTGGACATTAAAAGAAGTCTTCATGTAACAGATTTCATTCATCTGTGCAACACAGTAAGCTTTGATTTAGGCAATCAAGAATTTCTTTATATTTAATTGTGTACACTGTTTTTCATTCAGTCAATGAGTTGTCAGCTTTTCATGTATTTTTAAAGTCTCACGAGTAGATGATCTGAAGTGCTGTTAATTATCAATTAAATTTTCTCAGAGTAGATTGTAAAAAGTTCAGATGAACCCAATTAGGAAGAATGCAGCTTCCTTCTGCACCTCTAGGCTCAATTATTTTAAAGTATATGATAGCACAGGAAAATAATCAAACTTTTCCTATCAATTATAAATGTGCTTCTAAAATGAGATGCTTAAAAAGTCAGAAATGCATAATTCAAAAGTGAAATTAATAGAAATACATTATTCTTTGTTTGTCTTTTTACTCTCTGCATGGTCAAATGCTATTTTCACAGAAGAGATGACCTTGTAGATTTGTAGACCTTTTTCATCTAGGATATTTTTGGTTTAGAAATCCTTCTACTACTGGAGGGTTGCTATAAATGCTGCATTTCTGTGAGCTAGTTATAATCGTTGTAATATAAATTTAGATGTTTATTTTGCTAGTTGAATACCCAGGTCTCTCAGTTTCATAAGAACATGCAGTTTCTGCTGTCCCATCTTATCTTCTCATTTACCTCATTTGATCAATACCTTCCCACAGCATCATAAATGTACTTGATGTCTCAGAGAACCCTGCTGACCTGAGTGTATTATCTCAGCACATTATGCTACTGAAATAAGACGGTGGAAGGCATTTCAAGGGAAGCTGAACAAGGAGTTTATAAATATTCTGGCCTAAAAAAAAAGAAAAGATTTCCTGAAGAAAGGTGTTCAAAGCACAGAAAGATGTGCAGTCATTAGGAAAGCTATTTTGCCTTTGCCAGGAGACAGGAGAGTGAAATCTATTCAAGACTGGATTAAATCAGTATTTTGTCTGAAGGCCCAAGAAATGCACAACAACTTTGCATAGGAGTCAAACCAGTCACTGAGTTTATTTCCTTGTTTGGAAACAACTCAATGTTACTTTCAATGATCTTGATTGAAATAGCAGCCATCTCGTAGCTGGATATTGTCCCTGCTATCTGTAATGAAAGGCCGTTCAAGTACCACTCTGACAGGTGAAAACATTTCAGTGTTCAGACTCAGCGTATTCATGAGCAGTTTGCAATCATTTATTCTTTCCCCTTTCTGTCTAATTCACTTTTGTATTCCAAATAACATTCTTCTCTTAAGACTTTCTATTCCTTTGGTTATCCCAGTAGCACTTACCTTTACCCATGCAGATCGAATAATATTTTTTTCCTTTTAATATGAGTGATCATAGTAGCACACCATATTCCAGAGAAGTGTTGTGCAGTGCGATATTAATATTTCAGGTTTTCTACTGGAAGCATTTCTCCCTGCATATTCTAGAATCACACTTACCTCTCTCTCGGCTGTTTTCTGCTCGTAACTTAGTGTCATCTTCTGATCCACTACTAAGGTCAACTTCTTTTTCATTTGCTTTTAGCTGATGGTCATTCCAGTTTATGACAAATTCTTGGTATAACTCTTACTGTGTACCATCAGGGATACTGTACTATTACATTTCATTCTATTTCCATTACTCCACTCCTCATAGTCACTCATTTCTTGCATGTTTTCAGGAAGTACATTAAGGAAAGAATTCATCAGTCTCCTTTGCAATTCTGATGACTTTTGTGTGTTTCTAGACCTGCATCAGATTTATCTTTTAATGAAAATCATAAGTCTTTAATCATCTCCCTTCCCACTATTCTTTAGCATAAAACATAAAAGTTTTATTGCTAGAGAAACTTCACATTTGGTGACTGTAACTATTTGGATCAGCTTTTGGCTTGATGTTTGTGCTATACTGTTGTGCTGTACACAACAGATTTCCGCTTATGATAAGAAGAGCATACATGACAACAGAAATAATTGACAAAAATATGGTGCACACACATGCAAAAACCCTTCAGCATAACAACAGGGTATTAAGCCTAACCTATGCACAGTACACTTGTCTCATTTTAAATAAACACATTTACACAAATTGATTCAGCACAACATGGGGGCATCTTGGCAGGTGTGTCAGCCTTGAGATGCTGGATATTTAATGCTCACTGCCTATAGTCATAATATCAAGGAAAAGTGGCTTTAGTGGAGCGGTGGCTGATCTCAGCTTTGAATTCCTCTTTATGATGACAAAATATTCAAGCTTTTAATGTAGTTTAAAACGTTTTAAAAGTGGTGGCAATTTAGAGAGCTTTTTTGTGAGTATGGTTATTTGCATCACTCTTCAGTGTGGCACTGAAACATACTTGTTCCTCTTTGACAATGATTTTTTACAGGGCAGTATTGGCATATAGATCATTGAGTCAGATTCTAATGCACTTTAAACTGTGAAAATATATCTGAAAGCTTTCTAGGATGTAATTCCTGAGACCAAAAAAAACCAACACAAAAACGACAACAAAAAAAAACCCAAAAAACCAAACCAATAAACCCTTGCAAACTCAGTCTTGTTAGTCCCAAACAAATGACCATAAAGCTAAAAATATTAGTGTCATCTACAATCTTTCCTTCATCTCAGAGAAAATAAATAATATTTTTAAAAAATGTATGGGTGACTTATTTTGAAAGTTATCACTCCTTCTTTTTCCTTCATAAGTCTGGGTAAAATGTCTGGTATTTCATTCCTTCCAGAGACCAATTTCTCTCACCCTTATTCCTCTCCAGCTTCTTATTATCCACCCAAGAAGCATATTAATGTATGAAGACATGTTCTCAAAAGCACATGGTTATCTTCAAGGTCTGGTTTGTGTGGTCGACCTCAGACACCTTTAAGTTTTAAGAAAGCTAGTATTTTCACACTAGCTGTTTTTGAAAGTCTGTCTCCTACGTGCCTTTGCAAAAGGTGCATGCAAAGATATCTTTGCTGCTTAATATAGTTATTCATGTAGTTTATTAAGGTACCCTCAGTTTATTGTCTGGTCTCTTAATTCTGTAGTTTCCAAAATTGCATTACTGCTGGAAAGCTCACCTTTCATCTGTAGTCCTCACATTTGTGGTGAAAGAGCATGTCATGAAAATCAAAAAAAAACTGGTCCCAAAATGAAGTTTTAAAGCCCCATCCCATTGTGTTTAGGCTTCATTTATAAGGCTTGAATGCTAAAGATTTGAGGTCATTTGGAACAAACTATTAGGTACAGCTAAAAATGTTAAATAAACATTGTGTCTAAGTGTGCTATTTCAGTATTTTCCATGTTTACTTTATCATTTTAGCTAGCATTTGGAACAGAAGGATAATGCAAACATCTGTATTTTTACCTATAAATTATATAACTGTATTTTTTTAAAATGAAAGCTAAAAGTCTGAAGAAATTATTACTCCATTGTGGAATGAACAATGCTATGAAACCACAAACACCCAAAACTGACTTTTTTTTCCCAAAAGACAGTTGCTTTTATTCTGCTGTTGCTTCTTTAAGCTATGCAAGTTCATGTTCATGATGAGCAAATTGTCTCTATATCGTATTTTTTCTACACACAGATTCTGCATCATCATAGAAATTCTCTTTTTGTGCTGCCTTGAGTTACTTGGCTCCCAAGACTCCTCCTGACTGACATGTGTTGTTCATCTGCCGAGGCTGATTTTCACAGTGGCAACTCAGCCTTATTTGTATCAGTGCTTACAAAGGACACCCAACCTCAGTGTCAAGTACCATTTTACAACCAAATGATAAATTAAATCATACTTCTGTGCAACTGTAGATCAGAAATAGGACTACTGCTTACAGAAAAGTGAATGTTAAAGTATGTGATCTGGAGTCTTGCATGTCTCTACTTTAAACACTACATTATATGTACTTTGTCTTTCAGTAATCGTCTCAAATCCATACAAACATTTAGCTACTTAAAGATACATTTTACAGACATTTAGTCTCTAGACGTCCCTTACAACCCCTACAATTCTGTGACTCTGTGATTCTTTAATTTCTGGAGATGTCTATGTTTTGTTTATTTTAATTTTTAGGTTCTGTAAACGTCTAGGTTTTTTATTTTGACCAACAGTTGCTCAGGTGTCTGTATTTTTGCACCTAGGTATACACCATAGAGTGTTGCTCTCTCTCTAATGTGTAGCTCATATCAGTTGAGTTGTATCTTCCCTTATCTCACATACATACACAACTCATCTAAAAATTGCATTGTGAAAACACAACTATTTTTGCCTGAAAAGGGAGCAGGAAGTGGCACTAAATTTATTCCTTCTTTTATCGATTATCTCAACAGTTAATGGAGTCAGCCAAGCTGTAAAAGATCTAGGTTCTCTTTTATACTCTGACTCCTCTGCTGTTGGTTTTTTTAGGTGACTGTGTTAGTCATCAAGCTATAGCAAAAGCTACTAGTTAAAGGTATTCTAAATTTCTTTTGAAGGTGCTCTACTTTGCACGGTCTAATTAAATGCTTGCTGGGTAAAAGGGAAAAAGAAAAAAAAAAAAAAGAAAAAAGAGCAAGTTAAGCAACCACTAGGGAGAGATGTAAGAACTGAATTTTAGTGTCACCTTGCCTAATAACTTTAACCACTAAATAAAGCAGGGAAGTTCCTATCCTAGAATACTTGCTATCCTGGTATTTAAAAATATTTGCTTAGAAAGTGGAAGAAATTTCAAATCCCAGATCCCACCAGGTACTGAAACAAGTGTTCTAATCCCTGTGTTACTGTTGTAAGAAAGTAGGAGTATAAAAAAGTAGATTATGTACTTCTTGAGAGCTCTGTGGGACAAGATCATGACAAGCGACTAGCTTCTGGAAGTACTTGAAATTGTGGTACGTGCCCATTCAGGGCCTAAAGTTGGGCAACTGAACACCATGAGACTGAAAATATGCTCTTCCATTTGGGCTCTCTTTCTGTCTAGCCTAAACACACCCCTGATATGTATGCTAATTTCTGCAGATTTCCTTCTGAAATAGCTAAATTTGTACTGTAAAGAGAAACAAGATATTTAACTCTAGGTTGTCAAAGCTGACAAAACAGTTATGTTTTAGCATAGAAGACAACTAAAGTATCAGAGGACTGCTTCTTCTTGTGTATCATGTGGCTTGAATTATGTTGGTAATTTCTATAGCCCACAGCCAAAGACCTTTAAAGAAACAGCTACTACTGTGAGCTTCAAAAGATATTTTAGTTGTATTTAATTAGCTGTTCTCCTTTCCACTCCCTTCTCCATAAAATGCCGGCCACCTATCTACTGGAAAGCTGCCTTTAAAATGGCTAAGATTAAATGAACCTTATGTTTCCTTTTCAAAGAAAACAAAAACAAAACGCCACAAAACATTCAGGTAATATTTTAAAACTACAAAGTCCAACATGGACTATGATATACACTTCCTTTCTGGGTTCTAAGTAAAACTGTTAAACATATCTATAGTCATTATTACTAAGATAAAGAACATTTAATCTACAGAAGATACTAATTTCTTATTATTACTGCAATTTCTTACCAAGGATATTTTAATTTCCTTGTAAATCTGAGCTTCTGTCCTATACTGTCAAAGCCAACCTTTTAAAATTTTGCTTATATCACAACAATAAGAAACAAGTAAGCCTGATATTAAATATTATATGTTATTTTAAATGTTTTTTTGTCTTTACACTTAGAATTCTTTTTTTGCTACAGAATTTCAATTATTATTCCTAGCAAAATAATTAGAATTAAATGCCTACAGCCCATCTAATTTAGATGTTGCAAAGTATGTACCAAAAAAAAGGTAATATAACTGCAGAGATAATGAAGTACAATACTAAGAGTGAAATCATCTCTTGGGAGGAAAACTGCATCATGAAATCTTTTATCTCAACATGTTACTGAAGAGAAGGCTACAGTGGTATTCAGCAGGAGTTTAACTAAAATAATAAATAAAGAAGAATGAAAGCTTATACTTCATTAATTAGAAACTACATCAATCATCTTTGCCCAACAATGTGTCAGAATCCAATGCAAGACTGAAAATGTATAGGTGAGTCAAATACTGCATTATATATTGAAGCAAAATGCCCTTTCAGGAACACAACACAAACCCAGACCTGAGCAAAACCATGGTTTACCTAAAAGAATTATTTGAGAACAATCAAAGACTAATAACTCTAGAAATACTTAACAGTTCAAGCCCCTGAATCTTTCTGTCAATGAAGAGCAATGAAGTAATATTTTACGTGTGCCAAATTTATAAAAATAAGCCAAACGCTTTATTATTTTCTGCTGATTTTCCTATTTTTGCAGGAGGTTGGAATCAAACAGAAGATGTGCCTGTCATTTATCTTTTGTATAACTGCTTGTTGTCCTCTTCCTGTCTTAGAGAAACAATACCGACCAGTATTGAAAGTTGCATGAGAATGGATTTCAGCTCAAACCCTCAAAAGCTGGTTTCAAAGACTCACGGCTAGACAAGGCTGAAAGGGGTTATACCCATCTTAAAAGGGGGGATTGTTAAAGGGGTTCATCCATATACAATGTGCATTTTAAAACAAAGGAGAGGGAAAAATGACTGACAAGAAAGCTAACCAATGTGTACATGTGATTGAAAATTAAGGGATAAAAGTGAGAAGGAAGCAAAATTAGACCAAAAATTTGGGTATTCGAAAGCCAACTGGCTCAAACTGTGCTGCTTATTTGGGCAGTAGCAAAGCTGTCATCTGTGTCTTTAAAAATCCACACCAATAGGTGTGGGGAGAGGGACTAAACTGTAAACAGTTGTCTCACAAAATCATGTAAAATTAAGGTTGTTCAAGCAACAAGGTCCTTCTGCCTTTCAGATTGCTTTTCCAGAGGCCATGGTTTTAACATTTTATATGGTTTTAATTCTCCCCATTACATCAAATTTTACTGGAATTATATTTTATTGCCGTCATTAAATTGTAATATGCTTTCTTGTGATAGGAGAAAGACAAGTAATGCAAACAAAACTGAAAGGGACCAAGAATTGGAACAGGTGGAGTATGATTATTTTCTGGAAGCTATGAAGTTATTTACATCAGTAAATAACACCAGCTGACCTGTTGACCATTGACTGATCCGGTTTGCAGTCATTTATGTTTTCCAGCAAGTATTGCCAATTAGCATGCCAGAAACCAAGGAACCAAGCCTTCAGCCTGACCGGTTTCCAAATTTCTTTTCTCAGTCTTGGTCCTCAGATCCACATCTGCTGATGGTGGGTCAAGACAGAACAAAGCAGCTCGTGTTAGTGGTCATGGTAAGACAGTACATTCCTTTTAGTATCTGAGAATATGGGTAATTGTGTAATTGGGGCATTATCTATGTCCTTCAGGCTGTTCCATGCACAAGTCAGTTAAACTAGTCAAAATTTATCTGGAAGTGGGCATATCAAATTGTTTCTGATTCTTTCCTCCATGATACCAAGTGGTGGATAGGGCAGGCAGGCAAAGGATCTGAGGTGGTGTGAACAGAAGGGACATAGCAGTAAAAAAAACAAGGCTGAAGAGGGATCACCAGAAGCATAGGCATGTATATAAGGAAGTACTTGTGCAACAGCACTGTGAGGAAATCTCTCATGCCCTTTCTGGGGAATCAGCACACTTGTGTGCCCCTCTGAAATGCCTGTACACTAATGCACACAGCCTGGAAAACAAACAGGGGGAACTAGAATTCTGTGCAGTTACAGGATTAAGACCTCATTGGAATAATGGAGGTGTGGTGGGATAGCTCACACAACTGGAATGCTGCAATGGAGGAACACAGGCAACTTAGGTAGGATGGGTTGGGAATACAAGAGGGAGTTCCCCTATATGTGAGAGACCAGCTGGAATGCATGAAGCTTTGCCTTGTGATGGATTATGAGCCAGCTGAGACCTGATGGGTTGGGAATTGGTGGGCAGATTGACATGGGTCGTTCCTAATAGGGAAGGAGTAGTTGAGGGAAGAAGCTTCCCGTTTCTAGACCCTGGTTGTCATGGGGTCTTTCATCGCCCTGACATCTGCTGGAAAGACAATATAGCAAGGCAAAAGTGAAATAGATGCTCCTGGAGTGCGTTGACAACAGCTTCCTGACACGGGTGATCCAGGAGTCAACAAGGAGAGGTGTTCTGCTGTACCTGATACTCACAAACAAGGAAGAACTGGCCAGGGGTGTGGAAGTCAGAGGCAGTCTTGGGCTGCAGTAACCACAGGATGGTGGCATTCAGGTTTCTAAGAGGCTAGAGCAGGGCAAAAAGCAGGATCACCACCCTGGACTTCAGGAGAACAGACTTTGGCCTGTTCCCTTTGTTCATCAGAGGCAAATGTGAAGTCCTGCACATAGGGAGGAATAACCTCATGCAATAGTGCCTGTTGGGGCCAAATGGCTGGAAAGCAGCTTTGTAGAAAAAGACCTGGGGGTCCTGGTGGAAAACAAGTGGAGCACGAGCCAGCAATGTACCCTCAGCACAAAGACCCATGTTATGCTGGGCTGCATTAGGAGGAGTGTTACCAGCAAGTCAATATAGGTGATCTATACTTAGATCCCCTCTACTTAGCACTGGTGAAGTCACCTCTGGAGTGCTGTGTCCAGTTCTGAGCTCCTCAGTACCAGGGAGGAATGGAGTCACCGCAAAAAGTCCAGTGAAGGGTTACTAAGGTAATTAATGGACTGGAGTACCTTTCATATGAAGACACACTGAGAGTGCTGGGAATGTTAATCCTGGAGAAGAGGAGGCTTGGAGAGAGGACCTCATTAATGTCTATAAATACCTGAAGGGAGGGTGTAAAGAAGACAGTCAGGTGCTTTTCAGTGGTGCCCAGTAAAAGGACAAGAGGCAATTGGCACAAACTACAACATAGAAGTTCTGTCTGAACATCAGGAAATACTTTTTTACTGTGAGGGTGACTGAGCATGGACATAGGTTGCCTAGTGAGTTTGTGGAGCTTCCATTCTTGGAAAAAAATATTCAAAAACCATCTGGACATGGTCCTGGGCAACTGGTTCTCTCTGGCCCTGCTTGATCAGGGGTTTATGACAAGATGACCTCCAGAGTTTCCTTCTCACCTCAACCATTCGGTTGTCATGTGAGAGAGGATCTTGAAAGAATTCTATAGGACACAATCCTGGGAGAAGAGTTCATGAGAGCTGATTGATATTCAAGGATCACGTACTCCAAAATCAATAATCCCAACAAGAAGGGAAAAAAAGCAAAAGTGGAAGGAAGCTTGCATGGATAAGCAAGGAGATCTTGATCAAACTTGGACATAAAAAGGACTTTTACAAGAGATGTAAGATGGGACAGGTGACTCAGGAAGAATATAGAGATAGTGTTTAGTTGTGCAGGGATCGGGTTAGGAAAGCCAAAGCCCACCTGGACTTGAATCTGGCAAGGGATGTGAAGGACAGCAAGAAAGGATTCTGCAAGTACATAAACAGCAAAAAGTAGACTAGGATAAAATGTGTGTCCACTGATGAATGGGGCAGGGGTCTGTGACAAAGGAGAGAGAAAAGGCCCCAATGCCTTTATCTCAGTCTTACAAATAAGATTGGCCTTCAGAAATCCCAAGTCCTTGAGACCCGAGGGAATGTGTGGAGCAAGGCAGACTCACACAGTGGACAAGGATCATGTCAAGACCACTTAAACAAACTGGAGATACACAAGTCCATGAGGACTGATGTGATGCACCCACATCTTAAGGAAGCTGGCTGATGCCATTGCAGGGCCACTTATCTTGGAAAGGTCATGAGGACTGAGAAGTGTTCCTAAAAGACTGGAGGAGAGCATGATCTTCAAGCAGAATGATCTGTGGAACTACAGGCAGATCAGCTTCAGCTCAGTCCCTCAGAAGGTGCTGGAGTAATTAATCCTGGAAGCCATTTCCAGACACATGAAGGAAAAGAAAGTGATTGGGGTAGTCAGCATGGCTTTATGACAGGGAAATAGTGTTTGTCCAACCCAATAGCCTTCTAGTGTTATGCAACTAGCTTGATACATAAGAGGAGAGCATTGGATATTGTTTACCTTGACTTTAGTAAGGCTTTTGACACTGTCTCCCATTTTGACCTTATAGACAAGCTGATGAAGTATGGATTTAGATAAATGAACAGTGAGACGGATTGAAAACTGAACAGCCGGGCCCAAAGGGTTATGATCAATGGTATGAAGTCCACTTGGAGGCCAGTCACTAGCAGCATACCCAAGGGGTCAAATACTGACATCAATACTATTTAACATCTCATTAATGACCTGGGTAACAGGGAAAGGCTCATCCTGATCAGGCTGGATACAAAACTGGGAGGAATGGCTATAATACACTAGATGGGTGTGCTACCATTCACACAGACATCAACAGGCTGAAGAATTGAGCAGACAGGTATCCCATAAAGTTCAACAAAGCAACCTGCTTTACTTGAGCAGTGGGGTTGCACTAGGTGTTCTCAAGAGATCCCTTCCAAACTCAACAATTCCGTGATTCTGTGATTCTTTACTTGATAAGGTACATTCTGCATTTATTTTCACTAATGTTGATAAGAATATCGTTATGTATCTGACCTTTCAGAGGCATGCAATCAGCGAATGCCTCTGAAGGCTAGAGAAGAGATTATGTATTTCAAAGAGATCATGTCATAGGTTTATACTCTTAGAAAAGGGCTGTAAAAATATCACATGTAAAAGTCTTTGAAAGAGCTCACTAGCAAGGAAGACTGACTAATCATAGCTCAAGAAAATTTTGTTACTTAATTGATAAGGTGATATTCCAAAGCTCATCAGAGTAATTGTCTTCACATCTATTTACTTGGATCAGGACCCTTTTGAATAACAATAGGCAATGAATAAAATTAATTACAAAATAGTTATGGAACTTCTGTTGGATGTGATGAAGATATTTTTACCTCTTTTACAGACAGAAAACTAACGAAAAAGCAATCTGGCCCCAAGAAAAATTCCTGCCAGGTGTGGTGTAGCTTGTTACTTCACTCGTGATGATAAACTTATCTGAGGGTAAACCACGCACTGAAACAATCCCTGTCAAAACACTGCCCTTCTTACCTACTGTGTTTGGATATTTTGGTTGTTTTTTTTTTAAAAAAAAAACCCAGCCATTTTGGAAATGATGCCTCTAAGTAGCCATACTGTAAGATGGGAGGGGCTGTAAACTTAGGATGCAAAAAAGGAGGAACAGGTGCCTGGGGAAGAGGGACTGAAATCCATGGGCCCTGATGGGATGCACCCACGAGTGCTGAGGGATGAGGGGAGAGCAGTAGAGGTTGTCTACCTTGACTTCAGCAAGGCTTTTGACACTGTCTCCCATAACATCCTCATAGGTAAGCTTAGGAAGTGCGGGTTAGATGAGTGGGCAGTGAGGTGGATTGAGAACTGGCTGAATGGCAGAGCTCAGAGGGTTGTGATCAGAGTCCAGTTGGAGGCCTGTAACTAGTGGTGTTCCCCAGGGGTCAGTACTGGGTCCAGTCTTGCTCAGTATGTTCGTCAATGACTGGATGAGGGGACAGAATGTACCCTCAGCAAATTTGCTGATGATATAAAGCTGGGAGGAGTGGCTGACACACCAGAAGGCTGTGCTGATGTTCGGAGAGACCTGGACAGTCTGGAGAGCTGGGTGGAGAGGAACCTAATGAAGTGTAGGGCCCTGCACCTGGGGAGGAATAACCCCATACACCAGTACAAGTTAGGGGTTGACCTGCTGGAAGCAGCTCTGCAGAGAAGGTCCTGGGAGTCCTGGTGGACAACAAGTTGACCATGAGGCAACAATGTTTCCTTGTGGTCAAGATGGCCAATGGTCTCCTGGGGTGCATTATAAAGAGCATGGCCAGCAGGTCGAGGGAGGTCATCCTCCCTCTCTACTCTGCCCTGGTGAGGTCACATCTGGAGTACTGTGTCCAGTTCTGGGCTCCCCACTTTAAGGAGAGGGAACTACTGGAGAGAGTCCAACAGAGGGCTACAAAGATGATCAAGGGAATGGAGCACCTCTCTTATGAGGAAAGGCTGAGAGACCTGCATCTGTTTAGTGTGGAAAAGAGATGACTGAGAGGGGATCTTATCAATGCTTATAAATATATAAACGACAGGTATCAAGAGGATAAGGTCAAACTCTTTTCAGTGGTGCCCAGAGACAGGACAAGGGGCAACGGACACAAGCTAGAACACAGGAAATCACATCTCAACGTGAAAACTTCTTTACTTTGAGGGTGACAAAGGACTGGAATAGGCTTTCCAGAGAGGTTGTGGAGTCTCCTTCTCTGGAGATAGTCAAAACCTACCTGTATGCACTCCTGTCCAGCCTGCTTTAGGTGAACCTGCTTTGGCAGGGGGGTTAGACTAGATGATCTCCCAAACGCCCTTCCAATTCTTACAATTCTGTGATTCTGTGACTCTAATTTAATTTTGTCATCAAAACCAGCCACGAAACATGAGCCTAAAGGCTGGATTTGTAGAGTATTTAGGTGTCTGAAGATGCAGATGGCTGTCTAGTGTGATCTCAAGGGTATTAAGCATAATGATTTTAGTGGGTGTTTACAAAAATGAAGAGCATACTTCAACCTGTAATTGCCTAGACACCTTTCAAACTAGACCCCAAGACTGTGAAAACTGGCTCACAAAACAAGAAGCACTTCTTGTTCCCAAGTCAGATTATTGCTCAGCCTTACGCTCCTAGTAAGTCTGGAATCTCCCATCCATTGAGATGGTTTGTAGTCCTTGGATGGAAAAAGCAGAAACATGATTTTTACATTGGCTAAATTAATGTAATAAATTAGTGTAAAATATATTTATCTGTTGTCTCTTATGTGGATGGTCTTAAATCCTGCTATGAATCAGGAAAGAATCAGCAAAAATTTGCCATGTCCTCTTCCAGATAAATTTTGACTAGTTTTGACTAGTTTGTAAACCACATCATTTGATTAAGCCCATGCAATATTGAGTGTAAATACAAGCCAGCAAAGATGTTTTCTTTATGTTAACTCTGAAAGTAGTTACTTGTATCTATCCTAGCTGATCCTTTAGGCATGGGAGAGGCATACAAGAGTGGTTACAGAGATATTTAGACCTTTTTAACCATAAGGAAAACTCAGGGAATTGCATGTGCACAATGGAAAATATTCTGAGAGAACAGGTTTTTTACTTTTTGGATTAAGTTTGTATTCCTGTTTTCCCAAATGCATGCATGTACCTCTGAGGGACAAAACTGAGCTGTGATCCGTTCACATACATGACTTAATGTAAGTTTTCTTTGTTTGTTGTATGGCTTCTTGAAGTTCTCATTAACCACCAATGGGAATTATTCATGCATAGGAATAAGAAAACAGATAATTTCTCCTCTTTTTTTTTCCATCATTGAGCCTGCATTCACTTCTAGTTGTTTAGTAGCTGCAGATGCAGAGACCGTCTGTATTTTCACGTAGTCAATGAGAGAACAAGCTATAAAATTTGGAGGAGTTAAATGAAATTGACAAGGAAAATTTAGATCAGGTATCATGAAAAATGATTGACAAGAAAGCTTAAGGGAAGGCCTCCCAGAGGAAGCCATAAGGAGTCTTAATCTAAAGATGTGCAAATTTCAATTTTAAAAATTAGCTATCAGCAAGTCTGCATTAGAGAATGAGGAAGAGAACCTAGGCAGGCTACCAGGTTTACAGCAAGGCACTACCATTGCCTTGAAATATATTTCTGACCATAGAGCCTCAGAGTTAGCAAGTTCACATATTAAAAGACTTAACTAGAGAATGTGATGGGGTAGTAACGTTGATAGTCATCACTTATATAAAAGATTATGTAACGCGTTTTTCCATGAAGTCAGTAAAACCAAGAGTTTGAGCCCTTATTTTCTAGAACATCTTAATCACCAGCAGCCTTCCACTGGGTGAGAAATTCTTTTTTCAAAATACAAAGGAAAAATGCAAAATGCATGACCATGGAGAGAAAAAGGGAGACAAAAGAATTCTGTTGTGTAGCAGTTTGGAAGGTGGAGGGCAGCAAATTCTTAGATTCTGGTCTCCTCAAGGAAAGGTATTTCTTTAGTGACAGCGCTGCTTCCATTACTGGTGTGGCATGCCTTCAGTGTCATCTCCTCTTCAGACTGTAAATGTGGCTGTAGCAGGACTTTCTAAGGTATTCCAACCGGGAAGTCTTCACAGCAGCTGTAGGGTGATGTGGTTTAAAATGAAACAGAGCAGCACCCAAAGACAACTGGGTTTCTAGGGCTGGACAAAACTCTAGGGATTTGGTTTGTTTTGTTTTGCTACCATATGCAATGTCCCACTCTTCAGCTTGTCTAAGTTCTTTTGAGACAGCCTATTCCAAAACTTGCCTCTGTTATCATGCTACCTGTGGGACAAAGCTATCGGTGGGCTCTATGGCTTATTTGACCCTTGGTGCCCTATGGCTAAGTTTGATTTAATTTATGTATGCCCTGCATATATCATATTTTGTATACGTCCTGAGAAAACATGTAATTTGTTCTATCATTAAAAGAGTTGGTGCCAAGTCCAAGAGACCTCAAAATTCGGTCATTTTCTACTTTCAGGATTCAGAAAGAAAAAAAATAAAAAAGAGAAAAGAGTAAAAAAATTGATTTGGCCTTTTAGCGTACATCTTCATATCTTCATATCCCTCAAAGTCCTCATGAATTGGAAGGTTTATAATTTATTTTAGCTTAAAGTAATATAACTTAAAGTACTGTAATAGTGAAAGGCAGATCAAGCAACCAGTAATCTAACCGCAGGGTTCAAACCTAGATACGTTTGGTAATTCCTCAGGTCCAGGAACAAACAAAGAAAAGAAACAGAAGTCTTATTCCATGTTCTGAAATGCAAGTTTCCTGTTAGCCTACTAAAGCAAAATCTTCAAAGGCAGCTATTGAATAGAATCCCATCTATATGACTGATAAAAATTCAGCAACATAAAAGTTCCAGGGAAGAAGATCTTTTTCTTGGCAACTATGCCACATTACATATGATTTTACTGAATGTAAAATGGAATTGAACACTGACTCAGTTTTTCTAATATAAGACAAGTTATTTCTTCACATTACTGAGCTCCAAAATGCTTCATAACCCTCTTCCAAGAAATTATTATTCCATCAAGCACTTAAAATTTTATGATTGTGTTATAGTTCAAAAGTTCTTAATGCATTTTAGAAATGCTGGTTGGAAGCAAAATTAATGTGATTTTCCTTCCTTTTTGTTGGGTTTGGGTTTTTTTTTGCAATTGATTTCATATAATTCTGCTAGAACTATAAACAGCTGGGTTTTACCCATTAGTTAGACTGCATCAATGCCATTATGTGTATTACCATCTTCTCAGAGCTTACTGCTAGGAATACAGCAAACCATAGGGCTTTTTTACTCTGCTTTTGTGCTTGCTCCTTGATTTCTCTGCATCTGGTATGATGATTTTCCTGCCTGGTGTACGGCTTTCCAGTAGCTAGGTAAACAATGGAAATGTTCTAACTGCCTCCCTAGGAGTTCTGGATAAGACTGTCTTGGGAGAATATTTTTTTTTTCCCTTTGGTGAAAAGAAGTACAAGGGGAATTCAAGCAACATGACTATGAATCCACCTGAAGTGGTGAAGTGCTCATACTTCACCACCACATTGGTAGTGGTGATTCATGCAGAATTACTTAAATGCCAATGAAAGTAATTTTTAGTCTGCAGCCTTACTGGACGTGTTCAAAACCAGGAGCTCATTTTTAAACAACATTTCTGATGGTGTTATATGACACCAGTGACATTCATTCAGAAATTTTTGAGCATATAATCATGAAAACTTCATAATATTTTGGTTGCATAGATCTATTGTAAAATTATGGTGAGTAGGAAAGAATACAATGGTCCTGATGACAAGGGTGAGAACTACCATGTTGTTAAAGAATTATTTCCACTGCTGCATAGTGAAAATGGAAAAGAGAGTAGCTTTAGTACTAATGACGCATAGAAAGAAATTTAATGGGATATCTCCAAACAACAGCAATAGACTGTCATACAAAACTATCTGATGGTGCCTAAATATAAGGGATACACCTCATTTTAAGTTAGATGCACTTGATACTGTTATAGATATACTTGATATAGACATCTTACATAGCCAAGCCTGGGGGGCAGGTATAAGGGTTGGGTTCTAGACTTGTCTTCTGCATGGGAAAGTATACAGGAAGAACAGTATTTCCTGTAAAAGGTACTAGAGTATTGCCTTTATAAAGGCTATGTGTTTAATGCGAAATGTCACAACATTTGGGGTTTTGATAAATGAGCCTTATAAGCAGGAGCTAGAAACAATTTCCACAACTGAAAACATCAGATCTCTCTTCCAAGCGCAGCTCCAGTTGCAGCCTATCTCCCTGTAGTGTGACCATTTTTCCTAATTAAGATTATCATCTCTGCCAGGCTGAACTGTATCTACATCAATTACCTTATTCAAATTGATTATGGAATATGGTCTAGAAGGAATAATGTGGCACTGAAGTGATATTTTCTTCTATATGTCTTCTATACATGCCTTTGTCCTTTGCTTTGATCTCTAAAGGGTCTCACTAATGGCAAATTCCACTCAACTCATTGAGACAAATTCCAGACTACAATGGCTTATGTGTGTGCGGAGCATATTACACAATATGGGCACTACTGCAAAACCAATACTGTATTCATGCCTAATATTTGATATTACTAATAGGTTTGTGTAGGCTGTGATATAATAAGTGTCGTGGCCTATACAGTTCAAGTTTTGCAACAATGAATGCCAGAGTTCAGACTAATCTCTGGTAACTGTGGGAGAAAGATTTTCATGCATGTACTCTCTTTTCACACCAGGTCAAGAGAAAACAACCATAGAACATAAACTGCTGGTATTCTAACATTGTGGTTTTGTGGGGTTTTTACTTTCCTAAAATCATTATATGGATTTTAAATCTGGCTAGGGAAGAGGAAATAAAGAGGTGGAATTTGGAATGCGAGTGGCTGGACAGCAATGTGGCTGCAATTATTTGTAACAAAGCATGCGGACTGCACAGGTAGGGCAAGGAAAGGGAATGTGACAGCCTGTGTAGACTTCCCTGTCATGCATAGCATGGGTGCACACAAAAGGAAGGAGTAGAAAAAGCCAGTAGATGATGAAATGCAATATTAGCCCTTACCATCATATCAGATATATAACCTTACAGAATACAGGTTGCATGAAAAAATTTGTGTTGTCAGGATTTTCCAATTTCTATTTAGATGTCTGTAATAATGAAAATAAAATCCAGTAGAGGGTCATGTGTTCACAGTTAAAATCGTGGCTTCACGGAAGTCTTCACTGACTTTTAGCGCAGCTGAGATTTCTCCCAGAAAATTTTAAGGGAGATGACCTACTAATTATGGACACACGTAGAAAAATGGAAAAGATCAAGCCTGGGTACTTAGACCACATATTATGGTTGTTTATGGAATTGTCCTTTACCTAAAGAATTCACATTTCTAAAATATATATATAGGTCAAACAAGAATTTATGCAGAAACTACTGGCAGCACCTTCCGTTGAAGTTCAAAGACAGCCAGGTTCAAGACAAACCAGGCCCAAAAAAATATGATCTCTCTATATGAAAGGATTTCCAGTTATGTATTTTATCATACTGAAAAAAATTAATAATGGCACTTGGTAAGGCCCTTTAGACATAAGAATCTAGTAACTGGAGATGGCCCTGCAGGTGGAAGCCTAGGTGGAATGCATTTTGCAGTCCTTCAAAGACGGAGAGAGGACAGGGAGAGCCGTGTTGCGTGTAGGCAGGTGGGTTGCGTCTTTTTAGCCATAAAATCTCTGAACCTGAAAAAAAGTCATGCTTATACAGACACATACGTCCAAGTGGGCATTTGCTTCAAGTCTTGTAAAATACACTTTCAAAACAGATATGCCCTACAAAGCCTCATGCCTGGACTTTGTGCTGATGAAACTTGTTTGGTGGTGTATCCACATGGAGAAAATGATGAAGGAAGAGGACTCCAAGGAAGAATAAATTGCTGGACTCATCTAGAAGGTAATTTCTAGTTCCAGGAAAATCATTGCCAGATGCATCAGTATTTTTTTCCTGCAGATAGAATGAATCCTCAGACACAATGGGTTTAAGTTAAGTTGCTTGACTTTGGCTGCCTGTCCCTACCCTAGATAGCGCAAAGGCTGTAATACAATGCACCAAGTGATTCAGTAGACAGGATCATTTGTAAAAATCGATGACTTGTTGCAACTTTTTTTAAATCAAGACTTTTTAGGTAGTAGTGCACTTTGCAATTGAAATATTATTCAATCATGTTCAGAAACACTGAAATTAAAATTATTTACAATTGGCCTTATAACATATTTCTATACAAAGATCAGATTACGTGTAGCCAAAATGATCTCTTTGCAACTTCTCTAAGGTAGGATATGAGAGATGTTCACTAATCCCTA
The DNA here is from genome assembly GCF_028500815.1 of Rissa tridactyla. Classification (NCBI taxonomy): domain Eukaryota; kingdom Metazoa; phylum Chordata; class Aves; order Charadriiformes; family Laridae; genus Rissa; species Rissa tridactyla. The sequence continues at coordinate 35,492,275 of NC_071469.1, read as the reverse complement.
ACCCTAAGTCAGTTCCAGTTTTCTGAATACTTCTGTAGAAACTGCCTAATTCTTTCAAATGAACTGGAGAAAAAAATTCTGATGAAACAAAGCTGAGACAAAATTAGAATTCATTAAGTTTGAAATATTTTGGGGAGGGGGGGGGGACACATTTTGGCTTTGAAATAATGATGTGGATTCCAGGGAACAGTTCCCTGCTAAAACAATGAGCACATATACATACACACATACACACACACTGGAAACAACTGCCTGCTCTACAGCTCACTAACCTGTGTGATATTTTATTGGGTAAGTGTGCTTATTCTGTCTATCAGAGAAGATAGACAACACTGTCTATCAAAATTTAGCAAAACAGGACCTATTTGATTTTTTCCTTACTTTCTGTTTCCTTTTATATCCACTGATACTAAGCAAATATATTTTGAGAATGGGCAGTTTGAAGACACACACAACTGTATTTCTTAAAAAGGTAAATATTAGCCAACCAGGTCATTTCATTTCCTACAAAACGTTCTTAAAAATGATGCAACCTTGCAAACTCACCTTCGTCATATTAAATAACTTCTTTCTGTTACAGACGTTGAAAGTGGAAAACACAAATTAGATCAATCAGTTTATCTCACATTAAAGGCAAGAAAAATTGGGATGATGTCATTCCAGAAAAACAGAGTACCAGGACTACATTTGTTGTATGCATTCAATGCTTTAACAATATTTATAGAAGTATTCTATAAATACAGAAGTATTCTATAAATACTCATATTATAAACACTCATGATTTTTTCTTTATTTTGAATGAATAAAATATGAAATGCAGTACAGGAAAACTGCTCAATAGTATAATACATATTAAAAACATGTCTGCATATGTCCTTTATTGCTGTTGATGACTTAATAACTATCTTTGGAAGAGCTGGAAGTGGAGTTTTATAGAAGAAAAATCACCAGGTTTTGCTCAGTGATTTTTATATACATAGTATTTAGGATATACACATCTAAACAGAAATGGCAACTGTTTTTTAATTGCTTTTAACAAAAAGGTTAGTAATCATATTATTAATTTATTTCAGTAGTTCTTGATTCTGGAAAATGATTCTTTTCTGGAGCATGCCCTTCTATATAAACAAAGTAAACTCTTTTGAAGTCTTATCCTTGGTATCTCCAGCTAAAGTCAACCTTTATGGTTGGACTTAGAGGAATAGAGGAATGCCCATCTATTAGCGCTGAACTTTGAACAGGATTGGTTGACACAGTAAATAATTCCGAAGTACATATTCTATATTAGTACCCTCCATTTTAAGTATTCATGAAAATAGACAGCAACTTCAGCCATACCAGTTCAATTTAACAAAATAAAATCTCACTGTTGCTAGAAGTCATTGTTTTCTTCCCATTGTTTTCTCTAGAGCAAAAATTCCCATTGATTTCACTGGAAGCCAAATTAAGTCAAAGACAGGCACTTCAAAGACTCCTAGCTCCCTTGGACAATTTCTCTATAATACCTTTTTTCCCTCTAAGAAAAACTGTTTGGTCTGGGAAAATACGAGTACCATATATATTTCTGTTAGTTTTTATATTCATAGACTCAATCACCCAGGCTGGAATCAACCACTTCAACTGTTGCTGGTTTCTTCATTAATTTTGGTCACCACTACAGAGTAGTTTAGCTCCTTCAAAACTGAGATTCTCCACCAAACCACAAGCAGCTTGTCTGAAATTTATGGTTAGTCTGTGTATAATATTATTGACAAACATGCAAATCTGAAGATAGAAGTATTATACTGCCTATGTGTGGGCAAATTTGGACTACCAATTCACTGCTGAGTCCTTTTTTATACCCATTTGTGCTTTCTTTAAATACATGAATTAAAGATTATTTTTTGTTTATATATTTCTACATAGAAGTATGCATGTTCAGTTAAAATTGGTATTAGTATTTTTCATCAGGAGTTCTGCTTGAACATAGTCAAACACTCATAGCAAAAGAGCAGACACCTGAACCTAGGGATGCCATGAACCCTACTAGTCTCACTGATGCTGGGAGCAAAAAACAATCCAATTTCTGACTTAAAATTATTCTCACTGATGACACTCCATTGCTTGTCTTGATGACCTACAATAATGATAAAAATTAATGCATTAGTCAAATGCAATCAAATTGGCTCCCAGTAAGTAATGCAGTCTTATTGGAAACATCCTTCTTTTCAAAATATCCCCTTCTTTTCACTGTAGAGCAAGTGATGTCCATTCATTGGGGAAAAAAAAATGAACTGAATTGCAGAGGGGAAATTAATTATAACAAGACTCCTCAAAAAACACTGTTGTTTTAAACAGAACATATTTCTCTGAGATTTGAGTTTACTGACAGGTTATGAATAAGAATTGGGTGAAAATACACTTGTCCTTTGAAGCATTATAATCAAAGATAAAATGGTTACTTCTTTTCATAAACCTATCTGTATGACATACTTTTGCAGTCTTGTGGCTTTTATAAAATCACACTGGTACTGCTTCTTCATTCTTATCCTCTACATCTCATTCTGCAACTGCTGATGTTTAGATGTGCCTGTACAGTTATATTAAGTTTGAAGACAATATATCAGGACATTGACTATTTTAGCTCAAACGAAGGAAAATTGCAAATTAGATCAGTTTATACAAATTGGATGCAAATTATTTAGTACTTCTAGCTATACTGTCTTACAGATATGTGTACAATTAAAACATTCATATAAACAGACACATCAACTGTCATGTAAAAAGGGGTTCTCAAATATGGCCTTTTTTTGCTTACATTTTCTGTTTCCAAGCTAGATAATACTCAAAGCTCCAATCTGAAGTTAGAATTAGCATGCACAGTAGAAATTGTTTCAACAATGTGTGTTACATTCTCTAGGTGCTGAAAGAGATATAATACATTGTGCCAGGAATAGCTGATGCCAGGTAACACTATTACAAAATTTCACTGGGATTCAAAAGTCTGGAATATGATAAATTGCCAAGTGAGCTTTTAGAATAGAAATCAAGCAATTAATTCTAGGGTGATGTTTACCTTGTATCAATACATTAGATTAAAAATATTAGTGTTAATTTCCCCCCCTCCCCTTACTAACAGCTCAGATTGAGTAACAAAGAACTGCACTTATTTAGGGAAATATATTTAAAAACTGAGATACAATTTGATATTGCTTCGAAGATACTACTATTGAACCTGATTATCCTGATGTACTTGCTTGTCATCATAGCATCTTTACTAACACGAAGGCTTCTTGAGATACATTGCAGCATTGAATGCAACATCAGCAAAGATAATACTATCATTTTACTTATATTAATTTATGTATCTAGATTACAAGCTAGCTCACTAGGTTGTAAAATAGTTCTATGCTTTCACAGCAGCCCATTAAAAATGAAGACCAAAGTTCCAGCCTAATACGTAAATGCAAAAGAAATTTTTCTCTAAAAATACTATTTTTCTTACCAAAGCTGTGGTCAGATCAACAACAAAACAGTTCTGGAGGCTTAAAGGCAGTTACTAGCCCTTTCTTCAACATCAAAAGTACCACAACAGGAAGGTGTCCTCCAATTTATAGTGGGAGTTTTGAAAACATATGGCTTTCTTGCATATGTTTTTTTTTTCTTTTAAATGACATTGTAGTTTATATTTATGTAGTTTCAAGTTATAAAATTATTAAAATTGTTATAAAAATAACAATAACTAAATCAAATCCACATTTTTGTTGAGTAGTCGCATACTGTATTCTTTGCAACACCAGAAACATAATTTTATTCTAACTACTGACTTTTAGTTGAATTTCAATGACATCAAAACCATATCAGTAGTCCAACAGTACCTTTCCTGTAATATATTTACTGATTATTTAACAATAATTAAATGTTGCAAAAAATAGGGTCTATAAAAGAGGCCAATATGCAAAAATTTGAGTACAAGTGTTTTAAATTAACTGCTCTGAGAAGGGAGTACAGCTAATACAAAATAATCATAAGAGCATTTTGAGAGAAAATGTACTCTGAAATACAATAAAATGCCTTAGAAAACATTTTCTGTAATTTACATTTTTTGAAAAAAGACGGCTGTGAAACCCTGGGCTATATTATTGATATGTAGGGCACAATATTAACTGTGATGGTCATATAATCGTATCCTTGGAGTGCCATAAGTTCTCACGATAAGCCTGCCTGCTGGAAATATTTTGCACGAAGGAAGAGAGACACCTCCAGAAGGGACAATAAAGATGATTAATCTGGCAGACAAACTACTGAGTGGTAGGTTTCAACAGCTTCGTGTGACTCTAAAATGGCCTTGTTGATTTAGAACAGTAACTATCTGCTTAGCACATTTCCTTTACCAAGAAAGGATAATAGTTAATACACCACAAACAGAACCAATATTAAAGTGTAGTTTAATATACAGAAAGTCATACAAATTATTACTGCTTGAAGTGCCACATGAGGCCACCACCACCAACCACATCTGGATTACACATTTAATTTCCCTCCTCAACCAAATGATAAATGAATTCAGGGCAGTATGTTAAGATAGCCAGTATTATAAATAGCAAATCTTTTAAACAAAATGTAGCACGAAACAGAAACAACAAATATGATTATACTATTCTGTGGAGTAAACAAACAAATATCCATTTTCAGAGTTTGTTACCAATTGGCTTTTATACCACGCTATACCCTTCTGACACTCAGGGTACTCTTCACATATGGTCAGGCAGATCTCCTGAAAATAAGTTACTAAACCAAATACAAAGCAGGGAAACTCAGATTTGTCTTTTCCTTTGCCTGAGAAGGTTTGTTTCACGTATATTGGTGACTGTCATGGCAGCTTTTGGTGTCTTGATTAAGTGTCTCAAAAGCTACACCACTCATTGCTTTGTAATGTTATCATTGTATTCAGATGATTAATTGCTATAGTGTAAATCACTGTCACCAATTCTCAGAGATGAGCATAGGACAAGTGAGTTGCATTGACCCAGTGTATGTGAGGTACCTCTCTGTTTTGCTGTTTTCTGCTATGTCCTGGCATAGCAATGAAATGGACTGTTTCTTCACCCTGCTAGATAGTAATCAACTCACACTTGCATTTTCTTTAGTTAATAAATGGTAATAAATACATAGACCTACCTTTATTATTTCCCACTATCATCCTCTATTAGTTTTCACGAAACATTTTTTCATAAAATGAAAAGGCAAAACAGGTGTTAGATTATTTACGTTTGACAAATTCATATCATTTAAATAATTAAAACTAATTTGTGTTGAGAGCTACAGTTGCATTTTTATTAGAGAAACAAGTACAAATAGGCAATACTACAGAGCTGTTTATTCAATAATGAGATTAAATGAAATGGATTTCGTAGTATCGATTCTTTCTGATTAATGTGGCAATCGGAACTCTAACTTCTGTGCCCTAACAATGTGGAAACTGCTGCTCACCCGCTATAATTCCATAAAACTTTTTTTCTTTAAAGCTACACATTTTAAATTATTCCTAAAAAAATACTGTAAGCAAAATACCAAATGCTTTCAGTTTAAACAATATTTGCATTATAAAACTGAAATTATACTACGTTTTAATTCAACCACAAAAGAGAAATTTTCAATTACAAATAGGAGTATGTATGTTCATATGTAATGTAAACCCCTTGGCATATCTTTCTGCTTATATAATATAGTTTATCATATTATTCTGCATAGAAAAAATAGTCATTTAAAAATAATAATAAATTCTAAGTGAATTAGCCTACAATATTTAAGTACAATTTTAAGATGAAAAGATATGAATACAGCTAGAGCAGAATGTGCTGTGTGTAAAATTGTCTGCTAAGAACCAGTTAAAGCAGCACAGTACTTACCCTTTGAACAAAAGCCATCAACGTATAACAGAAGGTAACAATTATATACTGTTAAATGCTTAAGGAAAAAAACAAAGAAGCAACTTCTAGAAGCAACATATTTATATAACTATTGTAGAGTATATTGTTCTCTTGTGCACTAAAGATTTTTCAAGCATTTTTAGTAAAGATGCAGCATATTATATGTACAGGGACTGCATTGCACCAGATAGTGACATGCTAAGCCATGTTTGCCTTGCATTTAAGAGATACCATTTGAACCTCTATCACTTATAGAATAAACCAGTCTCAGTTTGTGAATCTGTGGTAAACAGTAGCACTCAATCAACCCTTTTTTCCTTATCCACACCAAAACATTTAAAATTTGGAGTACGTAGACATCTCGTCTCAAGTGAAATAGACATTTAGGAGTCAGCAGATGGACTGAAGAGTGTCCAGACAGAAATGTGTGAGTATTATCAATAAGCATGTTGTAATTTGCATGACCCATCATTAAATTTTTAATGATACTATGACATAGGGATTCAATTCACTTTAAAATTACTAAAATCTACCAATTGTAATGCTTTCAGACTGTTTATTTTTTTTTCCAATAGAAAAATAAATCTCATACATTCGAAGTGGTACACAAAAAGACTGGGATAAAATTGATCAGATTTCTTGATAGCACCATTTACACATTCTTTAAAGTAAACATTAATATGCACTTTCTTAGAAAGCGATATAAATATATATATAAATACAGGATGTGCTAACCTCTGTTAACCATCTGAATGTGATGGAATAATCTATCTCTACTGTGCAGGTAGGCTTGTGCATGGTGGTGTGGCAATATCATTTTAAAAGTTTGTTACAGATGTGATGGGAAGCTGGAAGGAGTCGAATAAGCAGAAAAAAGAGCTTAGATCTACTGTAAGCAATGAGTCGGAATGAGCCGTTAAAGGTTAGAATTTATCTTTGTTTCTGATCATTCAATGAGAAAAATGACTTCCACAGAAATAGATACCTTAAAACTGTTTGGGGGAAGGGTGGCGAGGGTGAAATAGGATTGAAAGTCCTACAGGTAATAGCAATAACTGGAAGTGC